>NC_090230.1:17417500-17547500 GCF_024489055.1 Chanodichthys erythropterus | reverse complement strand
CTTAATATTAACGGATCTTATTACTCTATTCATTTTCAGATGGAATAATTGCTTTGCGACTGTTCATGAAGTCTGAACATTGCGAGGAGAATATGGAGTTCTGGTTGGCCTGCGAAGAGTTTCGAAAGATCCGGTCGAGATCAAAACTCCGATCGAGGGCAAAAACGATATACGAAGAATTCATCAGGGCAGAGTCTCCAAAGGAGGTGAGGTTTCGTCAATGCCAGCAGTTAGTGTTTAGTTTTCATCAAGCTGTGCCACACACACTTATTTCTTTCAATTCTTCCTTCTCTAGATCAACTTGGACTTCCACACCAAGGAGTCCCTCCACCAAAGCCTTCTGATCCCAACACAGTCTAGTTTCAAAGCAGCCCAGAGCAGAGTTTACTTCTTGATCGAGCACAACTCGTACCCGCGGTTCCTGGATTCTGAACTCTACCATCAACTATGCAGAATTGCTGCAGGAGAGCAATAACGTTCTCAGTTGTTGCATTTAAACAAATGGCTGGTCCGTTTTAGAATGCTACACGCATCTACTGTTTCATGTCCTTCTTAGTAGTTATGCTATTATGATTTCATTGTATTTAAATATTATGTATTATGCATATTTTGCACAGATTTGTAAATAGTTAAGGTGTCAGGATGAATGTCGGGTGAAATATTAGTACTGAGTGGTCATATAATGAAGCAGCATATGTTTTGAAGTTGTACTATATGATTTTTTTAAATGAAAGAACT
Source organism: Chanodichthys erythropterus (assembly GCF_024489055.1). Taxonomy (NCBI): domain Eukaryota; kingdom Metazoa; phylum Chordata; class Actinopteri; order Cypriniformes; family Xenocyprididae; genus Chanodichthys; species Chanodichthys erythropterus. Next base: position 17,546,762 of record NC_090230.1, on the reverse strand, counting down.
AAATAAATTTGGATAAATTTCTTTCTTTGTCATTCTATTACTTTTTTGGATTTTGGAGGTGGACTGATAAAGCAGCAAAACAGATGCAAGCAAAAACGGGTGTATATATAGAGATGTATAAATGGTTATCGGCTGATATTGGAGTTTTTTTTTATTTTTATTTTTTTATAAATTGATAGATATTGCATATTTAACTGTACATGCTCATCTCCCCCTTTTTTTTACATTTATAGATTACCTTTGCTGTAATCAAAGACACACTTAAAAATTCTTCTTTAAAAACACTAACAATAAAAAGAAGAAATTTGAATTTACATATTTCTGTCCGTCATTTCAATACTTTTCAGATTTGATATAAAAGCTGCAAGCAAAAAGTATTGTAATTGTTCATACTTAATTCTATTTTTATTTATAGATTACCTTTGCCATCATCTAGCATTCACTCATAGTTATTCTTTAAAACACTAATAATTTAATACTGTTAAATGTAATCTTTAACAAATCTCAAAACGACTATCCATTTTTTTTACAGCACATTGTATTTTTTGATGCATAAACATTTTTTTTTTTACACAAAATAGTATTAAACAACATTAGCAATAACATCAATGCACTTTTCAGTATTTTATTAGTACACAAACCTTTCTCAATATGCATTGACAATTTTACTTCAAACAAAGACATTAATTTCAAAGCTGTGTAACTTCACTTGCATTGGAAAAGAGGATTGCAAAACATTTTCATTGATGTTCTTGTAAAAACTAATTCATTTAACTTAAAGTTATAGTTACATGGTTGCCTTAAAATGAGTTCATTGATTAAAAATTTGAGTTAATACAATGAAGGCAATTGGTTTAATCCATAGAAACTCAAAATATGATGTTATCTGAACCACATTAAGTTGATTTGACAAAAGAAATGTGATAAATCTTTTTTTTTTTAAACAGTGAATTGGTTGGACAAATAGTATATAACTGCTGTGCCTTTTTAGTTGCAAAGATAAGACAACCTACTAAATGTCTTTTATGTAGATTATCTGATCAGTTCAGTGTCCCATAACCAGTTCTACCAGTTTAGTTCCACAAAACCAAACTGCAATTTTCTCAGCATACTTACTGCACCCATGAATTACTGCATAATGAACCCTTAAATTTTTTTACATGAAATTTGAGATGTTTATCATCTTCCCATTTAAGGCATGACCTGAAAGACCAGAGATGTACCTGCAGAACAAACCTCACTTCTCCTTAAAGACAAACATTTAAAGCAAATATAGAGAGCAGAACATTCTGCACTCAACATGTTTGTTTTGTTCCAGGTGCAAACCAGCACACATTTGACTTTTTTTTTTTTGTACGTGGGGATGTATTTACCTTTGTGGCACATTTTTGTTCCTTCCGTTCCTGTACATGATCTCACAGCAGTCCGACATTGAACAGACACCAAACACTCTGTCTGTTTAAGAACGTGTTCACAGACTGCACGATGAACCCGAGCAGTTATTTACAACACTGCTGGCTTTCCTCAACTCATTTTGCATGCTTCGTTCTCATACAGTAGCTTCAAGATGTATTGGGACACTTATGCCACATGTTAAAGCCATTTATTTAGAAAAACAAAAAAAAAACAAAAACAAAAAAAAAAACGTTTTTTTCAAACAAAATATATTTTTAAAAGTGTCAGATGTCCATAGCAAATGTGATGAAATGGACTTCATTCACAAAATAAATACCACTCAGTTAAATGGAAAAATGCATTAGAAAAGTGAAACTAAGTCTGAGAATTTTTTTAGACCACAATTGTTTGCATATGCCACCTGGATTGATATTTTAGTTGACTAATCCAAAAAAAAAAAAAAAAAAAATAGTGTGATTTAAGTGTCCAGAAACAGTTTTTGGGGTTACTGGATGCATAATAAAACAAGTATTGTTAATTAAATAATAATAATGATAATAATAATAGTAATACATGCACATGCTTTAAGTGTGACTTCAAATTCTAAATACTTTTCAATGCAATAATTTTTTAATAATTGTGTTAAGTATCCAAAAATACAGTGTGACAAACATACTTTTTGGAGCCACTGAACATATAATCAAGTTGAGATTAATATTATTATTATTATTTATTATTATTATTTGCCTATTATTATTATTATTAGTGTGACTAATGTTTTCTGGTTACTGGCTATAGACACATACGATTCAATAAAAAAAAAAAAAAAAAATTTAATACCTAAATTTTTTTCAATGTGCTTGGTTTTTATTTCTTTGCTGTAACTAGATAATTCCTGTATATTAAAGTTATGACTGGAACAGTTCTGAACTTCAGCACATGTAGCAACACAACTTGCACAATATTACAGACGTAAAACTTTTTTTTGGCAAGAGTAAGATGTTTCACATTGTTAAGACTAACCGAATCGCAATATACGCACGTCACAAAGCAAGTGGCGACTACATCATAAACCAACTGTACATTTTTTGACGGTATATCAAGTGTTGTGATCAACTATGACGGCAATAATACAAGATAGTGTGTTCTTGCAGGGGTGGGGGGGCTGTAATGTGACACGGTTATCATATACCTCAGCGGCTCTCTTAAGATCACGACTGGTCCGGGGAGTTTAAAAGAATGTAAATAAACAGCTCAGCAAGAATAGAAACGCAAGTCACTGTATAAACGACTGTCGAGGCGCTGGAAGTACAGATGAAAAATACAAAACTATTGCCAAACGCCGGTGATTTAAGTGTCTGCTTTGATGCTGCAGACTATTAAAGCACCCTTTCAGCACTTCGAACAACACTTACTGAAGTTTCCATCACTTCATGGGAACGCTTGCATGGGAAAGGCACAAATCCAGGCCAGGGAAAGGCAAAAAATCCAGGCCAGGGAAAGTTTGGGCATGAAATGCAGACTGGCGTCAAGAAACGGAACTGCAAAACAGTGCAATATGTTCATTGACTGGACAAACATATTTCAGCTGTCTCTTTCAACTTAGAATGTCCATCATAAGATGCCTATTGCAACAAAAAATACACTTCAGCTTTACATATAAAACTATTGTTTTCGGTAGGCCTAAAAAAAAAAAGGGAATTAAAACAAATATTTGAGGAAAAACTTATAAAATGTTGCTTTAGCAACTAACTGAAATAGTCAAAGCTATATAGAAATAATAATAATAATATTTGGGTAGACAGCGATTCAATTCGATTCACGATTCATAGATGTTCGATTCGATTCAAGAACGATTTTTGCAAATTCAGAAGGATTCGATTCAAGACGATTCCCATTAAAATTCAATGCGATTTGATTAATTTGATTCGATTCTGCATTTTAATATGCATTTATAAGGATATTGAAATGCTTCCTCAACGTGTCTTAATCAGGGTGGGAATTACACAGTGGCCTTCAGGAGGTCAGAGAGTAAGGGCAAAAACAAACTTTTGTCCATTGTTAAATGTTAGTTCATGTTAGTTCTCAATGATGCTACATAACTTTATTTTAACAGCCTATAAAAATTGGCATTTGTGGAAATTTACATAAGCCAAAACTTTAAAAGGCCTTTAAAAGTATTTTAGGCCTATGTTAAAGGGGCTCTATGTAAGATTTTTACTTTAATAAAGCATAAAAATACCCCAATATGTTTGCATATATTTAAGAAACATGCTAAGTTCACCTACTTGTTTCTCAGAAAAACAATGCTAAAGCCAGATATTCTACTTTGAAAATGTGTGTTCCGTGTCGGAATGTCTGTCTTTGTTTTGGTCTGTGCGAAACCGTGTGCTGCCAGTTTATCCAATAGTATTTCGACATCACAGGTTGCCAGTTGGCGGAAAACACCACGTATTGCAGCCATGGAAACCAGCAAACAAACTGGGTCAGAAAATCAGGCAATAACGTCAGCTGCGAGTTCCCGCTGTGTTCTTTGTCACGGTGAAGTTACGCACACCCGCGCGGGCGCCTCCTCCTCTCTCTCGTCTCATTCCCTAAGTAGTTAAGTTGTGCTTGTATTGCGCATAATTTTAGTAATTCCTGCAGGTTTCACGGTCACACCAAAAGCACGCGCACCACTGATCTAGTGAAGCGAACAAGCCACTTTCGGTCTCAAACAGAGACAGAAATCAAACAGTCATAAGTACCAAAATAAGCGCCTTCCTGTGCTTAAACTGTCAAATACATACAAAAGTATGTCAAAACCAGCGGCACAGGCAACCTTGGCGAGTATACAGATAAACACAGTCAGTTTTGAATCGTTAAAGAGCTAAGAAAGTGAACCCATGTTGTGTGTAACACAATCGGTGCATCTCTACTAAAAAGCCTCTGAATCCATCTAAATATCTCTATGAACAACAGCATATCAAAACAGATAAATCAACTCATCAGCTTACAGTGTTTAAGTCTCCTCAGCTTTCATTGTCAATTGCTTCCTATTGCTGGCAACCATATGCTGTAAAAGCTGGCAACCCGCATCTTTGAACGAGGGGGAGGGCCAAACAATATTTTGAATTTGGACTGCAGTACCTATTTTGAAAACTGGGTGTCATTATTACATAGAGCCCCTTTAAATATAGTGGAGGATAGTGTTAAAGGCTACACAACCTTATTAAACTGTTCTAGGTACATTAAAAATACTAATGCTTACATGGAGAGACTATCATGCACTTTCCCAACTAATCTTAAACTAACATTTCTTCACGGAATAGTAAAAAGGCCTCTTTGTTCTCTTTACATGGAACATTTTCCTTATGGTGATTCTGAAAGAAAACGCGCTAGGTTTCTACTGTTGCTATAGTAACGAACGCAACTTTATCGCGCAGCTGATTGATAAACCGCGCGCTCTTATTTCAGTGTTGTTAATGGTTGTTTATTTTCAGCAGTTTCCTCGTTTTCCCTTCAGTTTACATTAAGTTCATGACATTAAGTTCATGATTTCATTTATCATTCATTGAACTGTGCGTATGCATTTAGACACTTACATTATGTGTTTGCTCCGTCCAAGCAAAAAATGCCCGCCTTGAAACTGCTCAGGTAATGTCAATGAACCATTTCCGACTTTTCCACGCAATAAGCGTTTTATTTCAACAGTAGTGACCGCGCAATGACTTGGCAGCTTTAACAATGGCTTGAGCAGTTTGACTCAGGGCTATTGCTGTCTTAATAGAGAACCGTCATATGATCATGTGAACAGCAGTGGCCGTCCTGAGGAGAGCTCAAACGTGAGCTACGGACTGAGCGCGAGCGCAATCCAGTGAAAGGCGGTAAAGTGCAGCCGCGCGTGTCTGTGAAGGAGAGCTGTGAGGGCGAATGATGGCGCACAACGTCTCCATGCATGTAGTAATTTAATGTTTATATATTTTAAAGCACTGAATCACTATAGAAGCGTGATTAATCCGATTCTTTGCATTTTACATCGATTATCGACCGAAATAAATATGCATATGCATCGTCAGGATTTGTAATCGATGCATCGAGAAAAGGAGTGAATCGTTTCACCCCTACTAAGTATATATTTCCATTCATTTCTCCCATATGGATTTTTCAAGACCGCAGCGCCGTTTCAAGTCGAACACACCTTTTGTCAAGGCGTTATAAACCACGAGGTGAATCATAACATTACAAACTTTGATTTGAAGCAAAAAAAATATTCGGAAAACTGACAAAATACAATAGGTACCAGATTGTGTACTTAAAGGGTTTGTTCACCCAAAAATGAAAATTCTGTTACCTTATGTCGTTCCACACCTGCAAGACTTTCGTTCATCTTCAGAACACAAATTAATGCCTTTCTGATGAAATCTGAGAGCTTTCCGTCCCTCCATTGACAGTATACGCAACTACCACTTTGACGCCTGAAGAAGTTCATAGAGATTGTAAAACTAATCCATATGAATTGAGCTTTTTTTAGTCACATAGACACATAGACATTGATCAACTCACACATCAGTTGTGGTAAACAGAAGCTCAAGCATTTTCGCTTCACGTGCGAGAACCAATGAGCTTCATTCTCGTGTGTTACGCAGCACATTTGAGCTTTCGGAAGCGTTTTTTCTTGTGCGTCAAGCACTTTCGGTTGCGCTTCTATTTATGTTCGTTGACAAATGTTTGCATGTGAATAAAACAACACGATCACATGAGAATGTGTATCAATAGTACGAGTTTGTTATCTCATAGAATATATATTGTTTATGGTATGCAGTTTTTCGCGTACATATGATACGCACTTATTGGCGTGTATATTATACGCTCTTGGTTAGGATGGCGGTGGGTGGTTCGTACGTATAATACGCCATAAAGTGCGTATCATATGCACGCGAAAAAAAAACGTACCGTAAGCACGTATATATTTTCCGAGATTACAAACTCGTACTATTCATACGCACTTTCGCGTGATCGGGCTCGAATAAAAACCTAAATTCAATCTGTTCAGTGTATAAACCGCTCAATTCCTACGGATTAGTTTTACGAACTCTTTATGAACTCTTTGAAGCGTCACGGTGTCAGTTGCGTAGCTGTCAACGGAGGGACAGAAAGCTCATCAAAAAGATCTTCACTTATGTTTCAAAGATGAACGAAAGTCTTACGGGTTTGGAATGACATGAGGGTGAGTCATTAATGACAGAATTGACGTTTTTGTGTGAACTAACCCTTTAACTGATGAAGTGATGAAAAGAACTACAATCCCATAAAGCATTGTTAACAGCATAATTAAAACAAAAATAGAGAAATAATATAAAACTACTCATTTAAAAATGTTGACAAATATGTATATGTAAATTTTCTTAGTTTTTACTTCCGGAAACCTGACTGTTGCGCTCAATTCAAAATAATAATATAATAGTATATAAATAATACTAAATTAACACCGTGAAGCAATTACATGGAAATTACCCATTACTCCACCAGTGAATATTTCTCTGAGCAGTTTCACTCTTGAAAGTCAAACTTCTACCAGTATTTTCAAAAGAAAAAGTGATTAGCTAGCGTGATATTTTTGAGGAACGGCACATGCAAATAAAGATGCCGTTTCAGCACTGGTTGCTACGCTTGTAACAAGCCTGACCGCAGTTTGTCTACCCATGTGAGTCTGCGTCATATTCCCAAATTAAACATCCCAGATGACAGGAAACAGGACAAAAAACAGATCTATTTAGTAACACGAGAAACACCAAACTTCCAAGTAAAGCAACCAAATTGTTCGAAAACATGAAGCAGTTTGCTTCTGCCTAACAGACAGGAAGTTTTTAGTGTGTCATTATTGCAGATTTATGATACATTATATAATTGTAAACCTTCCTCTATTAAACTGTTACTGACAGAAGAGACTTTTCACATGTGTATCATTTCAGTCAAAATTTACCATTCTAATTATGTTCATTATTAATAATAATAGATTAGTGCTTTATTGTACAGTATTTTACAGTAATTTAAGACTCATTTATAATCTTTTACTTTGCGCTAATAAGAACAAAACATGAAACAACATTATTACTGAACAAATGAAATTTATATGAAAATAAGACATTATTTAAACATCTCTTCACATGCATGCAGACGTGAAGGAAATGACATCAAGCACCGCACTTGACTTCACTTCCAGGTTCTCCTTTTATGGGATAGAGAAGACAACTGCACATCAAGTGATTCCGTGGCATAAAATTAAACGGGGTCTAACAATGTGGGGTTACTTGGCTTCTTGTATTTTTTTGGCACTTTGTTTTTCCTTTGCCTGAGGAAGAAAGAAAACAGAAATTTTCATATTCATCCTCCTATATTGAATTTAAAATTAGAATTCCCAGTATTTTGAATTTGAATACTAGATTGTCATGCAGCATTTCTAACACTGCACTGGGTGAATAAACAAAGGTACCTGGGTACTATGTGGGTGCTATTACTGCAGAACTATTTGAAAGTTTTAGGTGTTTACTTTTTAATGAGTTGACTTACTAGTGTTCAAATTTTACAAACTTCTAACTAACTGCAAGGTTTCTTACAATCAAATTAACAAGAGCTAGAACAAAACACTGCAAGCTCAGAAGCGAAGTAGAAAAACGCGTCAACAGCGCCCTCTAGTGGTATGATGAGATTCACTATCATACACACTGGTTGTGACTGTACTTGCCTTTTCAACCAGTGGGATCAGCTGCTGATATTCGGCCAATGTCTTCAGTAACTCCATAATAAAGGGCAGGTAGTTGTGCTTCCTTCTAATGTTCTCAATCTTAAAAAAAAAAAAATATATTTTAGTTAAAAATAAGTTATTTTATAACATTTCACATTTTTAGGGGTGGATAATAATAATATTGATTATTACATTACAATAAAGTGTATTTTATATTTTATAAATATATTTTATTCATGTGTTTTTAAAGAGCCAATGTATTGGCTCCAGTATTAACGTCAGTATTATGTGGCAGCCAGTATTAACGTCTGATGTGCACAGCTGAATCATCAGACTAGGTAAGCAAGCAAGAACAACAGCGAAAAATGGCAGATGGAGCGATAACTGACATGATCCATGATATCATGATATTTTTAGTGATATTTGTAAACTGTCTTTCTAAATGTTTCGTTAGCATGTTGCTAATGTACTGTTAAATGTGGTTAAAGTTACCATTGTTTCTTACTGTATTCATAGAGACAAGAGCCGCCACCATTTTCATTTTTAAACACTTGCAGTCTGTATAATTCATAAACACAACTTCATTCTTTATAAATCTCTCCAACAGTGTGTAATGTTAGCTTTAGCCACGGAGCACAGCCTCAAACTCCTGTGTGAACTTTGTTTATGCAATGTATTAAGAGTCACGAGCTCAGGGGCGGGGAGCGCAAGGATTTAAAGGGGCCGCGCAGCCTGAATCGGCACATATTTAATGATGCCCCAAAATAGGCAGTTACAAAAATTAATAAAAAAAAAAAAATAAAAAAAATCTATGGGGTATTTTGAGCTGAAACTTCACAGACACATTCAGGGGACACCTTAGACCAGGGGTCTAAAACTCAAATTGGCGGGGGGCCATTTCTGTAATTGACACCTCATAGGAGGGCCATATTAACATTCAAGCGCAAGAAAGCACAACATTTCAGAAAATTTACTTTCCTTTGCATTATTTCTCATTTACTTTCATTAGGCCTACTAAAATGTTTTTATACCTATACTATAAATATTTTAATTTACCATACTAAATGTAAACAGCAGTGCCTCTCTCATTGTTACAGAGTGTAATATAATTATATAATATTATTACTAATATAATACTATTAATATAGCCTACTAATATAATACTATTAATTGCAATAGTCTGGTGCAACTTCTCACATCCAACAAAGTGCATGGAATAAAAAAAATGTGTAATTTAGGAACAAAACCAGCAAAACTTGTGGCGTGGAGGGGTCAGAAATAAAAAACTGGAGCTATATATATCAACTTTATTTTGTCAAAAAATAAAAATCTCTCACTGTTACATACATTATTAGTTTTTAACATTTAGTGGAAGTATTTTCCCTTACACTGTACTGAACAAATACAATCCCTAAATATATTTGTACACTTCTGTTTCTTGACAGACAGGCAGTGCTTGTGCTCACACAGCTGAGACACATTTGTCCAAGATGCCGTTTGAACATCGGTAACGTTTAATGGCTGCATCGGACGCGTTTCGGTGGTTTAAATCGATGCTCGTGACTTAAAGTCGAGTGCTTTTAACTGTGATTTAGGCAAGCGCGCTCATAATAGAAGCGACGCGGTTGAGAGCGCGGCTCATGGTTGCATAGCAACGACAGACGCCACTGGAGCGAAAGCGCATTGGAAAGGAGAATGCGGTATGTGAATGCCCCCATAGAACGGCGACTTTTTCTTTGCATATCAGACAGGTAGCAACTAGGGAATAATAATAATTTAGCGGGCCGGATTATGTTTTATTTTTGAGATTAGTTGCGGGCCGGGTAGAGGGGGAGGGCGGGCCGTAAATGGCCCACGGGCCGGCAGTTTGAGACCACTGCCTTAGACTTATATTACATCTTGTGAAAAAGCATTCAAGGGCACCTTTAATTAAATTAACATTTAAAAAAATATGATAATATTATTAAGTAAAGTGATATCTGAAGTATTAATAATAATTATAATAATAATAATAATAATATTGAAAGGTTTTCTATTAATAATATTCTTAAGTTACTTTTCAAAAGCTCACTGAGGGGATCAAAGATGTACATACCTTGTATCTTTTAAGTTTTTGGTTCTCTTCTTCAATCAGGAGCTGATACTTGGCGATCTCTGACTGGATAGAGCTAAGATGATTCCCACTCTGGTCTGTGTCCATCGGCTCTTCCTGTGAACAGCAGTAATGTCTTTAAGCAGCCGTCATCATTCTGCCATTTCAATATTTAACACAGACAGAAGGTCTTACTTCTGTGAGCTGAGCCTGTAGTTCAACGATCTTCTTTTCATAAATCATCTTGCGGTCCGAAACAATGGCCATCAAGTTGAATCGAATCTCTCCCTCACTGTATCTAAAAAATGAAATTCTTAAAAAGAAACGCTCTGTAGAAATACCATCTACTCGAAATAAATCACATCAGCTTGATGCTTACTTCTGTATTCGTTTCTCAATGACGGGCCGTACGGCACCGATCCAATCATCCTGGTTACACGCACCTGAAAAGTGACCAAATCATTTAAGAACATGAACCAACTGCACAAAATAATTAATTCACTGTTGATTCCATCTACCAAGATCTATGGGTCCTTCACGAAGTCCATCCAACTCATAAAGTCGTCCGTTAACAGGCACGTAGCTCACAAAGTGGAAAGCATCCTCTTCTTTAGCCGATGACTTTGCGTCAAACTCAAACATCTGTTGTCTATGAAAAAAAGAAAATGGCAAAAACATTATACAAGATATCTAAGAGAGAAAAAAAAAAAAAAACTTTCATAAAAGCAAATAAAACAACCTGGCGAAGCTGTTGTGAACTTGTCGAATAACTTCAGAGTTACTGAGAGCAAGACCCTTCATCTTGAAAAAGGAAAATATGAACATAAAGTCTTTAAAAGGCTAATAAACCATACTAATAACAAATATCCAGTAAAGTAAAACATGCACCAACTTACTGCAGCATCAAAACTGAGTGAAAACTCTTTAAATTCTGTCAGCGTTTCCCCAAGGAGCATATCGGGATGAGTGCAGTTCAACAACACGCTGACAATCGCTTGGGTCGCACAGGCATTATTGATGACCTGAAACGGAACATTCACATACATTAATGTCCAAAAATATCCTTTTTACATTTGGTAACAGACTGCTGGATCGGATGAGATGCATAATTATTCACCTGCTTGGCAAAGAAGATCTGATCCAGCCTTGAGTCTTGAACAATAGAGCCCGCTGGCTCCTCACCAGGTTGCCACTTGAAGAGGAAAATCAGACCATGAACGGGCCTGAAATGATTTACGTGCATATTCAATTGCAGTTAGAGAACACTGGAAGAACACTTTATATAATAATAGATTAATAGCTATTTCTTACTTGAGATTTTCAAAGTTTTCTGGCTCCATGCTCCATATCTCTTCCACCTGTGCACCTTTGCATCCTAATGTAAACAGAGAAATCGGTGTCACACGACATTCGAAGGCACTAATAATGTGGAATCAAAGACTCGAAATTCCCGTATATTCCAAATGTAATGTTTAAATGTGCACCAATGACATTTTAATGCCCTAATGGTGATAAAGTCTCCAATGCACCAACAATACCCAAACTTATTGGGGGAACAATGAGCAGAATGCCAACAAAAACATTAAGTTAGATGCTCAGAATGTGCAAATGTCATAATGGCTAAATATGCTGAATTATGTTCGAACACGCACCTATGATGCACACTAAAAGATTAATTGAATGTTTGAAATGTGCAATATCAAATGATGCCCAAATACACTGAAACAAATATTCGAACACAACCAGCTTCCGGCTAGTGAGGTCTGATCGCGCTCTGACAACGGAAGTGATGTCTCGCGCTCATTGAAGTATATGGGCGAGACATCACTTCCGTCAACAGAACGCTGACCTCACTAACAGGAAGCTGAACGAAGTTGGACATAGTGGTGTATTAGAGGTAAAAATTATATAAATAATGTTCGGTTTCTCGCACAAACCGATTCTTTCGTCTCTAAGGACATTAATGTGTTGTCACGAGCCGCAGGTTTTAATTTTGATTTGTCTAAGCAAGTTTTATTTACTGTTATAGTCGAAGTTCCCATCCACTGCTATTATATGACTGACAGACGGCAGCGGTTGCAGTTAAAAATCATAATTTGCGTTCGACTGAACAAAAAAAAGTCACCTACATCTTGGATGCACTGGGGGTAAGCAGATAAACATCAAATTTTCATTTTTGGGTGAACTATCACTTTAATCAGGGAGTCAGCCACGTTCATTTACACGACAAACTGATTTAAGACCTAGGAAGCTAGGGAGCCGATTGAGATGCACGGCTAGTCTCGCGTAGCCAGACCTTTAGACTGATGGCAGAAGGTCTGGATTCCATAGCAGCTTTCATTGGCCAAGGACCACCCACGAGGATGTTTGACAGACATGTAACATCCAATCACAGTTCGTTTTGTTCTGCATCAAATTTAGGGGTGTGAAAATGTAAAGTCGATGTCCTTACAATAACAGACTGGCGTGCATCTAATAAATGATTAATTCAAGAACATTGTGCAAGTTTACTGCAACAATGGAGCCTTGAACACATTTTTGGGGTAAAAAAATCCAGCGTTTAGTTGATCCTGGTAAGCGCTCACTGTCACAGTTGTGAACATGATGGACTTCTTCTTCCCCAAGCTGGTTTGGAGTCACGGCATTTGTTTCCAGGCGAACCTTTAAAGAACACGACACACGCGTCTTTGAAAAAGTGTTTCCAGGTAAGTGTGCCATATGCATCAGACGTTCAGTGGGCGTGAAGTCTGAGGCTGAGACTAATCATCTCCTAACAAGGCCACATATTAAGGTCTGAGAAGATTAGATGGTAAGCAACCAATCAGTTCTCCTAATCAACATGTTATAGAAACACAGGAATAAAGATCTGAGTGATTTTGACAAGGGCTGGTAAAGCGCATGGGCGTAGAATACGTGGGGGGACGTACTTTTAATAAAGCGTCAATTCATCCCCCACACTTTTTTCGGGCGAGATAGTCTATTCATGACCTGTCGTTTTATTCTTAAATAAAATGAGGTGATCAAAACATTATGGAGCGCTCACTCTCGTGTAATGTTTCAGTCATACTGGAAGCCAAAGGGCGCTCTCTCGCAGAAAGCCCAAAGCGGTTTCGTAGAAGCAATTCAGCTATTCGCTCTAGAAGCAGCTGAATAAAATGCAGAAACGCACTGACTGATAAAATGTGAAGACAAACACGCAAATATGACAAGATATGATTATGTGTGCTTTTCAAGCCATCTCAAGGTATTTATTGACAATACAGTATATTAATGCAGTGCCAATTGACAACCTTTTAATGTTTTTGAAAGTAGTCTCTATGCTTGCCAAGGCTGCATTTATTTAATTTTAAAAATACAGTAAAAACAGTAATATTGCAAAATAGTATTACAAATTAAAATAACTGTTTTCTATGAGAATATATTTTAAAATGTAATTTACATCCTGTGATCAAAGCTGAATTTTTAGCATTCTTCAGTGTCACATGATCCTTCAGAAATCATTCTAATATTATGATTTGCTCCTCAAGAAACATTTATGATTAGGCCAATTATAGGTCTTGAAAACAGTTAATAGAATAGAAAGTTCAATCAACATTTTTTTGCATTTATTGTCACTTTTGATAAATGTAATGCATCCTTGATGAATAAAACTATTAATTTCTCTCTTTTTAATCTAACCACAAACATTTGAATTGTATCATGGTTTCCACACAAATATGAAGCAGCACAACGGTTTTCAGCATTTATAATAATCAGAAATGTTTCTTGAGCAGCAAATCAGCATATTCGAATGATTTCTGAAGGATCATGTGACACTGAAGAGTGATGATGCTAATAATTCAGCTTTGACCACATATATTGTACATTTTACAATATATTCACATAGTAAACAGCTATTTTAAATTGTAATACTATTTCACAATATTACTGTTTTTACTGCATTTAATTAAATAAATCCTGCCTTGGTGAGCAGAAGACACATGTTTCAACTGTACAATTGTAATGTTTCTAAAAAAATGATAGGTATTGAATGTTCTGCCTTATTCTGTGATTTTTTTTTACATTGTATAAAATTCATAAGGACTTAAAGCACAAGTGTTTGTAGTATATAAACCAATCATAAAATTGTGATAAAATATAGGGGGAAATATTAGATATTGTTTATTGTTCAGCAGTGTATTTGATTTAAAATTAAAAGGAAGAAATAAGAGAAAAATTAAATAAAATAAAATCGATCAATTATTTAGTGGCCTGATAAAAACTGGTATTACACACCCAACATTTCTGTCCCCCTCACTCTTGAAATGATGGCTATGCCCCTGGCAAGGTGACTGGGTCAGAGTATCTCTGAAATGGCAAGGCTTGTGTGTTGCTCCCGGTCAGCAGTGGTGAGAATTTACCAACGGTGATCCAAGAAGGAACAAACAACAAACAGGCGACAGGGTGTTGGGCACCCAAGGTGCATCAATGCACGAAGGCAATGAAGACTATCCAGTCTGGTCAGAACCAACAGAAGGTCTACTATGGCACAAGTCACAAAATTTTAATGATGGGTATGGGAGGAACACATCATCGCACTCTGCTGCACAAGTGTCTAAACTGGACTGTGGAGCAGCAGAAGGTCGCCTGGTCCCATGAGTCCTGTTTTCTTTTACATCACGTGGACGGCTGTGTACGTGTGCACTGTTTACCTGGGGAAATGATGCACCAGGATGCACTGTGGCATGACGACAAGCCAGTGGAGGGAATGTGATGGTCAATGTTCTGCTGGGAAACCCTGGGTCTGGCCATTCACATGGACATAAAATTGTCACATGCCACCAAACTACCTAAACATTGTTGCAGACCAGTTACGTCCTTCATGACAATGGTGTTGCCTGGTGGAAGTGGCCTTTTTCAGCAGGATAATGCATCCTGCCACACTGGATACATTGTTCAGGAATGATTTGAAGAACATGATGAAGAGTTCAAGGTGTTGCTCTGGTCTCCAGATAGATCTCAATCCAATAGAGCATCTATGGGATGAGCTGGACCAACAAGTTCGCTCCACCTTGCAACCCTCAGGACTTGAAGGATCTGCTGCTAATGGTAGATATACCACAGGACACCTTCAGGGGTCTCGTTGAGTCCATGCCTCAGAAGGTCGATGCTGTTTTTGCATCACGAGGAGGACCAACAGACTTAGGTAAAGTTGGTTTTATATTCACACATTCGGACTTCTGATAAATTCAGACTTTCCAATAAATGTGCAATAAATTAATGTTTGTGAATTTTAAGAAGCGACATGATATTGACAACCAACAATTGTCAACTTACAACATTTTTCACAGTCGATCAAAATAGGCAAGTATTGTTTTAATGGCATATTTACTTCTTGTGAATGTCCACTGAATGTCCAATGTAGTGTGATTAACAAGGCGGATGTCGAATACGGATGTCCGAATGTGCGAATATAAAACCAACTTTACCAACAGCACATAAGGCAGATGGTCATAATGTTTCAGCTCATCGATGAATACTCAAATGTTCGTATACAATCAATAATTCCCAGACAAACATTAATAGATAATTGAGAATGCTCAATAACACAAAAAGATGTTTAGAACATGCAAATGATGCCTAAATACATTGTATCAAATGTTTTAAACAATACTGTCCACACAAATAAGAATCAGATGTTCGGAACGTGCAAACGATGCCCAAATATAATGAATTCAATGTTCAAACTCAACCAATGCAGACAAACTATGACGCAAATGTTCAGAAGGTGAGAATAATGCCCAAATATACTGAATTCAAGGTTTGTATTCAAGAAATAATACCGACAGAAATATTCGAATCGAATCGAATGTTTGGAACGTGCAAATGATGGTCAAATATACTGAATCATATGTTCGAACACAGTTTGGTGGCCACACAAATATGAATCGGAACGTGAATAAAATGTCTCTAAATTCACTGAATTCAAATGTTCGTCTACCAATAAGAATACGAATTAATTGTTAGGAACTTGCAAAAGATGCCTCAAAAACGCCGTCTAGGTAACTTAGGCTGCTCACTACTTTTTTTTGTGACATGACCACTGACATTAGACTCAAGTTAAGCTGCAGAAATGTGAGGCAGCTGTCATTCTGCATTGATTAAGAAGTGTAGTGCAGCACTGACTCATACACTGAGAACATTCAGAAAATATCATTATGTGGATTTAAACCACATCGCAGGCTGGTGACCAAAATCAATGAACTGAAGCAAAACTAGCGCACTTACACGCCCCGCTATAATATCAGAAAATATTGAGTGCTCACCAAAGCCCTTTATCAGCTCTGTAAAAACTCCAGGGTCGCTTTCCATAAGACACCATTCCCCAGCGCTTCCCGCCATTTCTGAAATGATATATCTTATTGTAAACAGAAAATTGTTCTCGTGTAGCGGTTAAACGAGGCTAATGAGACTCATTCACACATACAGTAGTTTTCCCGGCATTCCTTTCGACATGCGTCATTCTTCTGCTTCATGCGGTGTCTCAAACATGCGTCGCGCGCTTCTGCCTCCGTGTGTCTAGGAGCGTGTTCGAGTCGTTCTTCGCTTTTTTATTTTAAAAAAAGTGATTTTGAAAGGAAAATTCCTTCGTTAGACAAATACAGTGCATTTAAATGTTAGTATACTCCATGTCGTGTTATAATATCACACTAAATTACATTTGTTGGGATATAATTATAGATAGCCTATATTATAATGTTGACATTCCTGCAGAATTCTAGTCGTCAATAATGAGTTGTTTACAATGATGTAAAATAAGGTTTTATTTCGATCCAACGGGTGTTTGTGCGCTTTAATCAGAGAGAAAAAAAAACATTTCAACACATTTTGAAAAAAACAAAAAACATTAATACTTTATTATTATTATTATTATATATATTAAAGAAATACTGAAGTTTTGTAACTAAAAACAAGTAATCTAAAATCGTATGTGATATCATATGCTATTATATTTTACAAGAAAACACAGCACATTTCTGTATTTCAGATGACAAAAGTCCAGAAAAGTTATAATAAAAGAACAAAATAACAATAACAATGTCGTTAAATCAGGCAGTTACAGCAGCATACATTTTAAAACACAGATACTTAAAAGGTTAGTTCACCCAAAAATGAAAATAATGTAATTTATTACTCACCCTCATGTCGTTCATTCATCTTCTGAACACAAATTAAGATATTGTTGATGAAATCTGATGGCTCAGTGAGGCCTCTATTGAGAGCAAAGCCATTCAAACTCTCAAGGTCCATAAAGCTACTAAAAACATATTTGAAACAGTTAATGTGAGTTCAGTGGTTCTATCTTAATAATATAAAGCAACAAGAATACTTTTTGTGTGCCAAAAAAACAAAATAACGACTTTTCAACAATATCTATATGGGCCAATTTCAAAACACTGCTTCATGAAGCTAATGAGCTTTATTAGTGATTTGGATCTCCTATCAAATGGCTAAACTGCTGAAATCACGTGACTTTGGCATTCCGATTCACTGATTCGATTCGTAAAGCTCCGAAGCAGTGTTTTGAAATCAGCCCATATAGATATTGTTGAAAAGTCTTTATTTTGTTTTATTTTTGGCACACAAAAAATATTCTTGTCGCTTTATATTATTAAGATAGAACCACTGAACTCACATTAACTGTTTCAAATATGTTTTTTAGTACCTTTCTGGATCTTGAGAGTTTGTATGGCATTGCTCTCAATAGAGGCCTCACTGAGCCATTGGATTTCATTGACAATATCTTAATTTTTGTTCTAAAGATAAACAAAGGTCTTACGGGTGGACTGGAGAACGACGTGAGGGTGAACTAACCCTTTAACTTTTATTTGAGCCGTTCAAGGGTGACCATAAAGTACAAACACATATCATTATGACTGATTAGGCTGTTGACCATTGCCTGAGCCCTCAGGGCTGGTACTCAAACAGCATGGACGACATTGTTCAATAAGAGGCAGTAGTTTCCCTTGCTGGTGGAGCTGTTTTGTATCTGAGCCCCCTCCAATGCACTGCCCATTAATAAAGACTCTTGGCACCTGAAAAAGAGTTAAAAAGGACTATCGTCAGAAATACTATCTTGACACAAACAATACATTTACCAGGAGATTGGAATTTTGCATGTAATTATGTAAACATTTTTGCATGAAATGTGATTATATAATCATTTTTGCATGAAATTTGCATGTGATAATATAATCATATGCAAAATTTGAAGCGGCATCCAGGAATGGAAATGTTTTTGTAGATATATACAAATCACAGGACTTACTGTTCTGGCACCTGTCATTTGTGCTAAGGTCTCCTGGAGACGTCGGCCATCGTTGTGCTCATCCAATTCAACAACTTTATATGCAGCTCCTATCTCATTAAAGACATTCTTTGCCATCTTACAGTAGGGGCATGTGGTTTTGGAGAATATTACAACACAGTTACTAGACACAACATCCTGTAAAAAAACAAAGACAAAAAAAATAAGAGAGAGATCTAGGTTAATGATTGCTAATGTAATTTAAAAAGTGGGGGAAAAAGCTCCAGGTTTGCTTTGCTTTTTGTTTGTGGGGCTGCACAATTTAGCACAAAAAATTGCAATTATATATTAATATGAAAATAATAATAATCATTAAAAACTCCGTAAAATTCAGTATTTGAGGAAATAATCATTTAAAAAATAACATTAAAATTGCATTGCTAATATTTATGGCTGTCTTAATTTCTTCATTTTAAAAAGGTTAAGCCATTGAGCTTTTAGAAAACTGCAAGGAGCCCTTAAAAGGATAGTTCACCCAAAAGAAGATATTTTATCCAGACAGACAGTAGCCATTGACTTACATAGTATTTTTTTTTCCTACTATGGAAGTCAGTAGCTACCGTTAACTGTTTGATTACCGCAATACTTTAAAATATCTTATCAGATATTATATCATAAATCTAATTTTGAAGAACCTCTCCATGAAATGTATTGAACATGCGACAAACTAACAGTCAAAGTCATTTTAGGCAGTTTTTATCACGCTGATATTTAGTTTAAAAGTTTGTTCTTTAAATAAGTTTGTTTTAAGTTAGTTATTTGATGCTATAAAAATGCGGGTTTTGACGTCATGATTGACAGATGAGATTACGGCTTCTCTGAGCGAAGTAGTCACTGAGGCGCCAACGGGCTTTTCTCTGGATCTTGGAGCTTTAACTTTAATTCATACATTTCCAGAACTGTTTATTTTAAACCAAAATAATGTGTTGTTCTGCAGTATTAACCGATTTTGCAGGGGTGTGGGCCTTGATATCGCGGCTCCACTTTTGCACAGACTCTGGCTCCAAGTTCACTATGCGCAGACTTGAGACTCGAGATGTCAGCGCCATATTGACACACTGGAGGCTTCAGTTACTACAGTGGAAGAGAGTGAAGGTGTGTCGTCCATCTTTTTTACCGTCAATGGAAAAGACAAAGGAATTTGCAATGATTTCTTTGTGCTTTGTTGCGTCCAGCTTCTATCTGTTATGGTGTGATGCGACCAAGCAGCAACCTCCCCCAATACGGAAGAGACTTAAACTGCAATTCATCGACTGGCCGCTATGGACAGGCTCCAAAAGAGAGCAGAATCTCATTGAGTCCCATGTTTAAACGGCCAACTTTACAGCAGAAAAAAAAAACATGTTTACAGCCTGGATCAAATTGTGGTTTTGGTCTATACTGCTAATTTTGTCCTTCATGACAACTCTGAGGGGGGTGAATTTTTTTATAACTCGTCCGTTTAAAAAATACTAAGCCATAAAGTTCTGCATGATTAAGGGCGTGGTTAAAGGCTTGAGTGACAGGTTTGCCGCTGCTGTCTGTGAGCCGTCACTTTAACTCAGCTAATTCCAGCTGCTGAATTTGGCATCTCTGCCGTGTTTGTGCTTTTTTTCAGGATTATTTTATACAATTATAAAATAATAATATATACAATTATAAAATAATATGGCTTGCTGCGTTAATGGTCGAGACTCGAAACAGATGTGCATCTGTGTAGATGCACATGCAGAAGATAAACAGAGCACACGTTGTTGGATCATCTTGGCATTGGCTAAAAGTTTTGTTCCTGAGATTTACTACAATGATAAAACTCAGACTGCACTGCTTGGATATTATAACTAAAACTGCCGCACTATTTTGAAAAATTATACTTTGGACGCGGGTTCATTTGTTTGTTAGATATGATCATATACATTTCTATAACATAAACGCTGCTCAGATTGCCTAATTTCTTGAAGAACGATGATGGAGAGCAGATCATTCAGAAGAAATGTGATTCAAACAATGGATAATATATCAATATTTCATGGATTTAACGCTTTTGACAAAAAAGAACTGTTTTTTGTTTTTCAATGGACGCTCATGGACATTTTACCCAAGTGCCACGGACTGATTTATCTCACGATCGCTATTTCATTATAAAGATATGAAGTCCCGTTTGATTTTTCATGCTGTTATTTGCACACCTGACATGAATTACTGGTGCTGGAGCATCTGGTAAAAAAGACACCATAGATTGACAGTAAACCTTTAGAATTTCCAAATGATATAACTTGTTATATTTTTATCTTTAATCTTTTAGATAGTATCTTAGAAAGATAGATAGCTTATTTAGCTCTCTAACATGATCACGTCGAGCTAGACGGGCGTGGTTTCAGTAACCAGGCACCTCGGTTCCAACCACGTCCCGCCTCTTTGTCCATTTTCAGTTATCCGGGAGTGATGTGTGGTGACGCGCTGCAAAGATGGCAGCAGCCTCATTTTCGCTTCAAAAATGCTCTTCAGAAATCTACGGTGACGTCTCGGACACTACGTCCATATTTTTTTACAGTCTATGGATGCGACCAAAGACTATAGAATAACACAAGATGTGGCACTCATATTGTTTTGAATGGGAGAAAGTCAAACGCGCAATATGGCGGAATAAGTCCCGCCTTCTAAATAAGAGCCAATCACTGACTGGTAAAGTCATTGTGTCACTGCAGCAGCCATTAGAAGCACCGGTTTCTATAGAAACAGTCAGATGCGCACCTCAAAAGTTTAGATTTAAAACGACATGGGCATGAGTAAATGATGACAGAATTTTCATTTTTGGGTGGACTATCCCTTTAAGCTGATATTCAGAACTTTTCAATGAATCAATTGATCTGGTTCACAAAAACAGTTCTAAATGATTCATTCACGAATCTTAATGATCTGGGTTGCATGGAATTTTGATGTTCCACAGAAGAAAGGACATGACATGAGTTATTAATGAAGACCAGTGAACTTTTCCTTTAATTGAACCAAAACAAATCACCAGTATAAAGCTTACCTGGACAAACTGATTGCATGCAGAGCTTGACAAACCAGGCGCAGACGACGTGAAGTTCCCCATTCTACAGAAACGACACGAATTTAGTTCAAACTGAGAGAAAACAGCACTACCATTTACACAACAACAGACTGAGATGAACACACGTGATGACCTTGTTATAATCACTGGTCTGTAAAAAAGACATGTTGAAGATACAAGGAAAGCAAACGCAGTTAGTGCAGATACAAGAGAATTAGACTGGCAATTTAAGTTAGTCATGTTCAAACAACTGTTGTGTGGTTCCCGACTGAAACAGGTAAACAGGATCACACAGCTAGACTGTAATCTGATCAGATCACACAGGGGGATTTAAACATTTAATGTCCCTACTAAAAACAGCACTCTTGTCTGTTAAAGTAGGTTAACTTGTACCGTCCAGAACAGACAAAAACAATGACGGTCTTGATTCTAATCTTAGTTTAATATATAGCATGTACACAGTTAAGTTAAAATATAAATTGTCCTCATAATGACCTTAGAATATGATAAGCCTGTTTGGATGTGTATATACAACCTCTCGTAAACATCGTGGAGTGTAAAGCGACACGCGCCGCTCTATCAATAAAAGACTGTCCAAGGACTGTTACCGGTTTTCATACAAAAATGTGTTTCTTCTGTATTGTTATAAAGTCCAAAACACATGCGTACCTCTCAACCGGAACCACATTTATGTGACGTAAAAAGTGCCGTCTGTAGGCTCCGCCCTTCACGGATCATCTGGACACTTTTCTACCAGCCTGTCCTGATCATTGGAAATAATGAGGCACAAACTTGTTTTCCTCTAGGGGGCCATGGTGGTCAGAAACCCAATTATTATTATATATTATATTATTATTATGTGTACATTAAAAGTTATGGATATTTTTAACGTAGGCTATTAATTTAGAGGATTGCCAACTGACATGCAAATAGAAATTTGCAACAGTAATCTTAATGCCTAAAAATGCCTTATTATCAGTACATCACAAACTACAGTGATTGGTCCATCTTCACCAGCATGTTTTTGTAAATATCTAATGTCCCTTGTCCTTTGAAGTTATTTTTTTTTTAATCTGAAAGAAGTGTAATTTTGCATCCACCCATAGGGTGGCACTGTGCCATTCTGTAAAATGCATTACACAGAACCAACACAAGAAATTTTTCTTGAGAATCTGTTATCCCTGTTTTTTTCCCTTCCCCCCCCCATTTTATGACAAGTGATTTAATGCTGCTCCCTAATCTCTGTTTTTCACAAAAGATGCCACATTGCCATTTGCAAGAAAAAGCAATTGATTTTTCTACCCACACTAATCCTTATGAATTAACCAAAAAAAAAAAAAAAAAAAGAGAGAGAGAGAAAAGAAAAGAATTAAGGCTGTTCTTGTCACTTTTTTAAACAACGGCATCAGTTATCCAGCTTATGGTTATTTTGTCAACAATAAATGTTTTGAAAACCCCAAGCATGAGGAATTCAATATTAAATATTAGGCCCTAAAATTGTTATTGTGGCTTTCTCTCTTTCAGCAGCGTAGAAACAAAAAGAAACTCTGAATTATTTATTGCTTACATATTGTAAAGTTTAATGGCCTGAACTCCAAGCTCATTATTGTTAAAGGAAGATGAGCAGTGTGTTCACCTTTCACTTTTTTTGCAACAGTACAATGTACCTAAAGAATAATTGTAAAAGTTGTTTGATGTCTTAATTTCTTAATTTTTCAAAACCTGGCCTTTCATCCTCAAATGAGTCCAGTTTCATAGTAATCCAATAATCGTGAATCGTAATATATATATATACACACACACACACACATGACCACTGACAGGTGAAGTGAATAACACTGATTATCTCTTCATCACAGCACCTGTTAGTGGGTATATATTGCAGCAAGTGAATGTTTTGTTAGTGGGATATATAAGGCAGCAAGTGAACATTTTGTCTTCAAAGTTGATATGTGAAAAATGGGCAAGCGTAAGAATTTGAGTGAGTTTGACAAGGGCCAAATTGTGATGGCTAGACAACTGGGTCAGAGCATCTCCAAAACTGCATGTTTTGTGTGGTGTCTCTGGTCTGCAGTGGTCAGTATCTATCAAAAATGGTCCAAGGAAGGAACAGTGGTGAGCTGGCAACAGGGTCATGGGCGGCCAAGATTCATGGAGAGTGAAAGCTGGCCCGTGTGCTCTGATCGTGCTACTGCAGCTCAAATTGCTCAGGAAGTTAATGCTGGTTCTGATAGAAAGGTGTCAGAATACACAGTGGATCACAGTTTGTTGCGTAAGGGGCGGCATGGTTCAGCAATGGTTTGAGGAGCACAACCATGTTGACTTGGCCTCCAAAATTCCTGAGATCTCAATCCAATCGAGCATCCGTGGGATGTGCTGAACAAACAAGTCCAATCCATGGAGGCCCCTAACTCACATGACTTAAAGGATCTGCTGCTAACATCTTGGTTTCCAGATACCACAGCACACCTTCAGGGGTCTAGCGGAGTACATGCCTCGACGGGTCAGGGCTGTTTTGGCAGGAAAAGGGGACCAACACAATATTAGGAAGGTGTTCATAATGTTATGCCTGATCGGTGTGTATAATATATATTTTATATATATATGTATAAGTATCTGACTGTGTGTGTTGGATGTGATGGATTCTCATAATAACTTTTAACTTTCCAATAAGTAAATACACTTCACCAGCTAATTACTCTTCGACAACAATGCCATTGAAATGTACAGAGCTTCTGCAAAAATGGAAGTTCAAATACAAAATTGTAAAGATGGCTGTGCACTTGTGTCTCTGCATGGTGCATAATGTCTATAATCTTACTAATATAGCTGTGGAGGCACATATAAAAAAGCCTGGGAACTACCACAATCATCAATTACTCTTCTAATCTACATAACCTACAGGCCTTTATGATGCAAAAGCACATCGAGAGTTCACCCAACTGAGCCAGAGCCACACACGGGCCCTTTAATATTTTCCATTTGCCCTTTTCCCATCTAGCGATTATCAAGGGTCCGCGTGTAACCCACATGTCATAATAATGGCGAAACCCTCCTTAGTATTTACAGTCTCATGACAAGTAATGACCGCCATACACCGAAACGTCGGCAAACTCATCAGAACAGGAAACTGGAAACGTAATTCCCCGCCCCCACGCAGGTTTTCACACCGAGCAGCAGACGCCCCTCGCCCACGCTCCCTTCAGTGCGGTGTCATCGGAATATGCCCCGCTGATTTAATATCTGTTTGCTGCATGCATTTGTGGGCAGCCATGTAATCAAGCAAGAAGCCACTGCTGCGGCTGCCCTCATAAATCACCGTCCCTGGCGGACAATCATGCCTGGCTATATGGAGGCAGGCGCTAGTGAAGCCACTGATTACACTCACTGCCTTATTAAAACCCTTCCCGCCGAAAGAAATGCGCGCGTCTTTTTATTTATCGGCCTCGTGTCATTTGCGGACACTCTGTCTTTCGCTCTTAAATGATTTGGCGCAGTGATTGAATGACGCTTCAATTGAGTTCACAGGAGGAGAGGGTGCTGTTCCAATAATCTCTCGAGTATCGCCTCACTGAACTGCCCGTGATTCCTCCCTCCTGTCAAAGCCAACTAACGTCTTCTCCCGAAAAAGGTACAACAGACTCGTCTTGGCAATAAGCTCTGGCATTTTGTTAGAGAAGGTACTGCACTTTGTCACATAAGGGCTTGCCTCGAAGGCCACAACCTGCACTTTCAGGTAAGCTAAGACTTTTGCATTATAGACGGATACACATGACTTTTTCAACACTTAAAGGGTTGTTCACCCCAAAATGAAATTTCTGTCATTTTAAAGGGTTAGTTAACCCAAAAATAAAAATATAATGTAATTTATTACTTGCCCTCAAGCCGTTCTACACCTGTAAGACCGTCGTTAATCTTCAGAACACAAATTAAGATATTTTTGTTGAAATCCGATGGCTCCGTGAGGCCTTCAATGACATTTCCTCTCTCAAGATCCATAAAGGTACTAAAAACATATTTAAATCGGTTCATGTGAGTATAGTGTTTCAATATTAATATTATAAAGTGACAAGGATATTTTTGAACAAAATAACAACTTCTATAGTGATTGCCGATTTCAAAACACTGCTTCAGGAAGCTTCGGAGCATAATGAATCAGTGTATCGAATCATGATTCGGATCGTGCGTCAAACTGCCAGACTACTGAAATCACGTGACTTTGGCGCTCCGAACGGCTGATTCAACACACTGATTCATAATGCTCCGAGGCTTCCTGAAGCAGTGTTTTGAAATCGGTCATCACTAAATAAGTCGTTATTTTGTTTTTTTTTGGCCCACCAAAAATATTCTCGTAGCTTTATAATATTAATATTGAACCACTGTACTCACATGAACTGTTTTAAACATGTTTTTAGTACCTTTATGGATCTTGAGAGAGGAAGTGACATTGCTCCCTATGAAGGCCTCACGGATTTCAACAAAAATATCTCAATTTGTGTTCCAAAGATAAACAAAGGTCTTATGGATGTGAAACGGCATGAGGGTGAGTAATAATGCAAACATGGAAACGCAGCACTGCGCCAACTGTGTAACAGACTGACAGAGAAGAGGATAAATTGTTGAATAAAGTTGTTATTTTTGTTTTGTTTTTGCACACAAAAAGTATTCTCTTCGCTTCATTAAGGTTGAACCACTGTAGTCACATATTTTAACGATGTCTCTACTACTTTTCTGGACATTGAATGTGTTAATTTTGTTGCTCTCAATGAAGGATTAAAAAAACCTCTCGGATTTCATCAAAATATCTTGATTTGTTTTCTGAAGATGAACGAAGGTCTTAAGGGTGTGGACCGTCATGGTCATGAGGGTGAGTAATTAATGACAGAAATTTAGTTTTTGGGTCAACTAACCCTTTAAAATCCCAGTTTAAAATTAAAAAGAGGGGGAAATTCGAGTAGGATGCTTTAATGCTTTGGATTACAGGAGAATAGTGCAGAATGGCTTGCTTTCCATAACGAAAAAAATATTTTATGGTTTCTTTTGGCATATGTAAATGCTAGTGTTAAAGTACAAATATCTCTTAAAGGTCATGTCTGCAAAATAGGAGACACACATAACCAGCACAAGGGCCAAAGTATATTATAATAGGTCCCTGTCTTCACAGATGTATCTGATTTCCACAAAAAGAGGAACAGATACCTCATTTGTCCATCTAATTGTTTGTCAGAGTGTTGAAGAGACAGCTATATTATTTTTGATTCACTTTAACAGCTTTTGTTGTTAATGATGTCTGGTTTTTGGGTATAAAGAAGGGCCCTGCTTCTTCTGTATTTTCAGTCACTATTTGACCTCTCTCGATCGGGACTTCTACTCCTTGCATATCAATGAGATCTCGTCAACTCTGTTCTTCTTAGGCAAGAACCTTTGACTCAGACTTATACTTATAGATTTAGATTTATAGATTTATACAAACTTTTGATTAACATTATATTTGGATTGGATTAAGATTACTAAACTTTTATTAAGATTTTACTAAGGTTTGATTATGATTGTAACTAACATTTTCTTATAATAATACTGATATTTTGGACTTCAATATTTTAGAGAAATTGGAAGTTAATTGATTATTGTCTGTATTATTCTGTTATGATAATTGTCATTTATTAAATTTACATTTTTATCATTCAAAATTAATATGACTATGATAGACTTTCTGATTATGTTTTATTAAAGGTGTTATAGAGGATGTTTTGTTTTATACATTTTTGCAATATTACTTGAAACTGTCTTTACTAACTGATAAAAGACTATTTATTAGGTGCACTGAAAGGAATAATATTAATATACATAATTTGTGCACGAGGTAGGGCCTTAAAAACATCAGCCAATTCCCATACAATTTTCCATAACTTCTCCATAACCCGCATAAGTTGTATTTAGTTTATTTTAGAGCAAAGAAAAGCAAAAAAAAAAAAAATAAAAAAATAAAAAAAAAAATAAAAAGTCATATTAAGGTTCTCCTAATATACATGTCTGTTCTAGGCTTTCCCAGTTTAAATTACATTTCCAAGTTTTCAGTGATCTGTTCACCATTAAACAAAATAAAGTAAAGAGAAAGAGTCCATAATCCGTGTATAGGGAAATTAATATCCAGATATCTTTGAATATATAGTAAATCACACCATATAAATCAAGTATTAACATTAACAAGCAAGTAAAGTTACTGCACGGGTCAGAAGAAAGTTCACCAATTCTTACACATTACTTAAAATACAGTTTTTTGCTTTGATGCACAAACACAAATTGCCATTAAAAATATCAGATCATTACAGTACACTGCATAACAGCTAATCTACAAATTCTTCAAACTATTTCAAATTCTACAAGCTGAACATGTCAAAATTAGAAAATAAAACAGCTGAACCTTGAATTTGAGTTTTTTTTTTTTTTTGCTACTGAGAAAAGAAATATTATGAGTCATAAGAAATATCAAATGTAAGAGAACAGAAATGAAAGATAAAAGGACACTGAAGAATGATAAAGAAATGTGAATTAAAGGAAATAACTTTAAAAACAGACATACAGCAAAAATGATGAGACAAAGGAATGGAGATAACTTTGATTAAAAAATGCCCTAATTATTCATTTTTTAATATTGCTGGGATCAGAAAAATGACTGGAGCGGGATTTGAATTTGACAGTTAACTTTAAAAAAAGACGGCAATATAGAGTGAATGGGCCTCACAGTGTGTTTTAGTGGTATTGTACAGCGGGGGCTTCTCTTCTGTATTCAGGAGGGAGGTTTTGCCCTTGGTGGCATTTGTTGAAAGGGCACACACTAGTGATCCTGGTTGTTCAAGGTCTCAGAAGGGATTTCACAGCTTCTTGAGCGCAGTAATCCACTGGTGTCCATTCAAGACGGCAAATGAAATACACCCCAAAGAGGGGCTGGGGGAAATAGATACCTTCATCCAAGTGTAGCGCTGCTATAATTGGACA
This sequence comes from Chanodichthys erythropterus, assembly GCF_024489055.1. Classification (NCBI taxonomy): domain Eukaryota; kingdom Metazoa; phylum Chordata; class Actinopteri; order Cypriniformes; family Xenocyprididae; genus Chanodichthys; species Chanodichthys erythropterus. Next base: position 17,518,165 of record NC_090230.1, on the reverse strand, counting down.
GTACCAGGTGTGAAAAAAGTGTGAATCATATTTTGATTGGGAGGAAAAAGCAATATGTCATGGAGGCTTCACTGCTTTTCAAAGATATAAGGCTAGTTCTGCTGTGTATCATGAGTTCCACATGGACAAATAAGAAAAAAAAAAACAAAAAAACACTGCAGTTGATAGAGTACAAAACATCTGTAAGCCACTTCTTAAAAACAATCACAATTGACTCACGATTGTTTACTTCTTAAATTGACCCTGTTTACTCCATGGTCATATGCAGATTAATTTAGTCTTCATATATTTTCAATATCTGAGATGATAAAAGCCAAAAGTGTACTTCAGTTTTGTGTAATGTAAATTTTGCCATCAGCTATTTTACTTGGGCTGGGACAATAAATAGATTCATCTCGATTCATGGATTGATTCTGAGATTTTTCCGAATGCATCGAGATTCTTGAATCGATTCTGAGCTTAGTTTTTAACAGGAGATGGCGCTGTAGGCTAGTTTTTAACCGCATGCTCAAATGCTGACGCTTGTGCGTTCGGCTATGTACTTGCACCTCAGAATGCTTTTATGATGCAAGATTAATGTAAACAGCCCACTGCAAACACCTAACTCGCTTCAACCTTTTCAAACTTTATGAATGATTATTTTATAGAAAGTTAGTGTGGTGTGTGTATCAAGTTCAAGTACGGCTGTTTCTAAAGCACACAGTGCCATCTGCTGTTAAAAACTAAGCTCAGAATCGATGCATTCGGAAAATCTCAGAATCAATTCAGAATCATTTCTCAAATCACGATTTAACGATTTATTGTCCCAGCCCTATATTTTAATAACTGCGCATATTCTGTACACTATAGGGATCTCTAACCTTACTTCATTTGAGAGCTACTTTATAAAAACAAAATGGCTGATAGCTACAAATTAACAACAATACAAAATGTTATACACCTTTTGTAAACGCGTCACTCTTTAATTTCAGAGAAAACTATTTGCACATTAGCTTATTTTCCATTTACCTGTTGAAATTTTTGGACCGATTTTTACATTGGTCTGAAAAAAATGCCAGACAGACTGAATGAAAATGTAAATCCACTCTCTGACAGTAGATGGCGCTTATGGACCAGCAGAAGTAGAACTGTTTCCCCAGTAATTTGTTAACAAAGTGGCGCTGTGCTTAAAAACATTACTTTTTCTGAAGGCAGTCGGTTCTCTCTTATAGATCTTATGCGCCAGAGAAACAAGCATGTAGCCATTTTTAAAATTTTGTCTTTGAAATTCAGTTTTTGCAAAAGCTCTGTACATTGACTTTGCTGTCAAAGAGTAATTAGCTGGTGAAGTGAATTTACTCGTTGTAGAGTAAACAAATTATCATGAGCATTTTAATCTTTGAAGCAGATGCCATAATAAATGTCAGTAGACCGGAAGATTTTAAAATGAGCAGTTCATTCATAAAACCATAAGATCTTACCTTCATGCTGTGGAAATACAAACCGGAAGACCGAACACAACAAACTCCGCACTGAAAAGGGGCGGAGCTACATAATGCCTGGCTCACACTACAGGAGTTTTAGGCCGATTTATGCCCGATTTTCCCCTCCCGAGAATCTGAGAAAAAATCTTGTCCACAACCTCGATCGGTTTCGATGTTTGGCGCAGATTATCTGGTAATGTGAGACGTTCACAGATAAAATCTTGCACCTCCCGATCTGATCTCACACAAATCGGGCTCACCCCGATCATATCAAACATGTTTGATATTTATCGGGATGAGCAAGATTGTAATAACATCAGTACTGTCACAATAGCCAATAGGAAACAAGTATACAACGCGACAGAAGTGACAGACATTTCGAAATGGCGACCGCGAAACCAAGATCAAGGAATCTACAATGTAAAAGGTGACACTAGCGCTTTTGAACTACAGTAGGCAGGCAATATTATAACGGTAAACATTCTAGCACACTACGATAGTAATAAAAGGTAAATTTTACCTCCATTTCTCGCTGAAGAACTGACAATCCACGTTGAGCCCGTCTCCTCAACCATTTTTTTATCCACACTCGTTTAAACTTCCGCTTTTGTGTTTTCTCACAACAAACGATTATTATTGCTACAGCAAGTTTCCGTGTTTCAGTATCCATTTTGTTTACATCCGCTTTCGATCTGCTGCGTAGATCACGTGACGCGCTTCCTCTGGCAGATAATCTTAATAACATTTTGTAGTGTGTGATGCTCCGCGAATTTCAAATCTTGTAGTGTGAGCATGTTTAAGATTTGAGGGAAGAAAATTGTGTGTGCTGCAACCAGATTTTACAATTGGATAGGATTTTAAAACTCCTGTAGTGTGAGCCAGGCATAATGTATATACAGTTGTAGAATTCTTTTATTCACAAATTGTTTCATATAATATTCATATTTTCAACTTTAATTATAGCGGAGGGGGAGGGGTTACCAGATTCCAATGTTGAATGACAAAATAACCTTATAAAATTACACAAGTACATAGTGCATTATTGCAAGGGGCCCTATCATACACCCAGCGCAATGTGTTTTTTTTCTAGTTTCAGCACGACGGAGTTATCATTTTCATGTCTTGCGCCACGTTTTCTAAATAGCAAATGCATTTGCGCCTATTTGTGCACCCATGGGCGTGCTGGTCGAGGTGTGTTTAGGCGCATTGTTGCCGTGTTGCTCTTTTCCGCTTGTAAATTCTGTCATGTAAATCGCAAATCCGCCATGCCATTGGCTTGTAAAGGGAATGGGAGATGAGACTCTGATTGGTTTATTGCACGTTATGCCCAAAATACACCCATTACTCATTAAGAGAATAGGGACAACCGTTTTAGACCATGCGCCCCGACTATTTTTCCCGTCATTAAACTAGCAAAAGTGGATTCGGACACGCCCTAAGTGTGCTTGCTCTTTAGACCATGCGCTTCGATAGTTAAAATAGGGCCCAGAGTTTGTAAGTGCATATAGTGTATAGTGCATCATTTAGGACAGTCTTTGGCTAGCAAGCTGACAGTTTAGCCTATTAACATAGTCGGCATGATACGAAATGTGCTATAGTCTTTTCTTCCCTGAAAATGATTTTTATTTTTTTGTTTTACATGCATGCAACTCAATACATATAACTCGGGACAAATAACTTTGGTCATGGACAGGAACACGATTAATTGTAACATAAAAAATAAAGTCACTTGATAACAATTGTTGCTGTCAAATCAGTTAATCATAACTAATCGCATCTAACGTTATAACATTATAAATTTTGTAAATACTTTGAACACAAGTATTTACAAACTATTATGTTAGATGTGATTAATCGCGATAAATCGGTTTGACAGCACTAATAATAAATAGGAAAAACTAGCAAAATCAACATCTCTTATGAACAACAATGCTTAAAATTACTTTGCTGGTGTTACATGTGATGAGATTAAATAAAATGTAATATTAAAATAATCCAATAAATATTCAAATTTTGCATTAATTGAGTAAAATACACATGCTTACTTTTAAAGCATTAGAAATCATTGTAATTTAGAAATCAACTTCTCCCAAATGAAAACAAAACCTGTTAAATAGAATGGAACATGTTTTTAAATAGAATGGAAAATTAAAATTACATCAGTATGTTCAAGAGATAGACACGCATATATGAAACATTGAACAGAAATTGTGTAGTTCTACAAAAATAAATAAATGAATAAGTAAGAGCCCTAAATGGAGGATGCTTAGACCTGAAATATACTAGATAAACCATCTTGTCTTCGCTTTGAAAGTATTGTCAATCGTATCAATCTGTCACTTGGCTTGTCAGCCCTTCATTTCCCCTCCAAATAGGTGGCCTGGATCTAAAGGCCCATCTATGTTATCATTACCTTTCCACCCAAGACGTTCAGCATCCTCAGAATTGGTGCTTTTTATCAGTTGGCTTCATAGATTCCTGCTGCCCACTAACAGCTTGACTACTTTATCTCAGCCAGGAATTGCATTGACCTTGCAGCAACTCCTTATCAGGGCTTCAATAATCTTTTTTTTCAGTTAAACACATCACGAGTTAAATGACAAGCAAGTTTCCCCCTTTACCTTATAACGTGTGACTGCCTCATTTCTTTTAACATTTCAGCACTGCCTCTAGACAAAATATTGTCTTTGAAATGACTGCTCTTTTTGTTAAATGAACGATGAGTATTTCCGTCAAAAAAGATAGAATGAATTGCAGCCGCTGATAGCATTACGTATTATCACATCCGATTCACTAAAGGTACGCATATCATTTATCTATGAAAATACATTTCATCTTTTGATGAAACACTCAATAGAATCAATAGAAACTGTACACAAACATTTATTTTGTTACATTTGAAGACTTCAGATGCAAAAGCCTCTAAGTGCCGTCTAAGATTTTCTTCTAAAATAAGCATTTTTATCAAGCTTGTATGTTTAGGTTCAGTAATTCCACTTTAATGGCAATTAATAGGTCCTTTTCATTGCCTTTAAACTGAAATAACTAAAAAATAAACATACGACCTTGATAAAAATGCTTATTTTAGAAGAAAATTTCAGACGGCACTTAGAGGCTTTTGCATCTGAAGTCTTCTTTTTTTGTTTGGTTTGAGTAGGACAAACTTAAATTAAACAATTAGATCAGTCTAGGGCTGTCAAACGATTAATCGCGATTAATTGCATACAAAATAAAAGTTTGAGTTTACCTAATATATGCGAGTGTACTGTGTGTAATTATTATGAATATATAAATATATATTTGAGAAATATTTACAAGTATATGTATTTATTTATATTTTTATATAATTTATATTATATATAAATAAAAATATTTTGTGCATGAATGACATATTTCTCTTAAATATATACATTAATTTGTGTGTATTTATATATACATAATAATTACGCACAGTACACCCACATATATTATGCAAAGCCAAACTTTTATTTTGTATACGATTAATCGCAATTAGTCATTTGACAGCCCTAGATCAGTCAAATAAACTTTTATGAGTATTTAGCACTTTCTTTTTCTTTCAAGTTCACAGAACTTACATATTTTAAGTAAACCGAACGGTTTCATTGTTTTGAGTTTTATGAACGTATTTCTTTTAATTTAGACGAACTTAAAGGGGGGGTATCACACACAGTTTCTGCCAATCTCATGTTAATTTCGAGTACCTATAGAGTAGTAGTGCATCCTTCATATCGCCAAAAAGTCTTTAGTTTTATCATATTTATAAAAGATACATAAACTTAACAGTCTTTCCGAAAACAGCCGAGTGCCTGGAGGTGTGCTGTGTGAGCGGAGTCATGAGCATGCACAGCTTTTGCGTAGTGATCGTCTGCAAGCTATCAGTGGTCAGCTAAACAAATGTATTTAAACACACACAATACACCATCGCTTTATCCCTGGATGACTTTTAAATCACTATAATGAATATAGTGTATAGTGTATGATGATTAATGAATTTATGAATTGACTACTTTCGTGTTGTTTACATTATATGCACTTAGGCGCCTACTTCCAACAAAACAGACATTTGAAGCAGTTTTACTCACCACCTGTGGTTCCGACTCATGACCGGGATCATTATTGTTGTGACCGCTCCAACTTTCAGTTTCAAACGATCTGTAAATCCAGCGTAGAACAACTGGGCCTTGTTTATGAAACCATAAGCGCCGATCCTGAGGGCTTGAGCAGCCACGGAAAAACACGAGATATTCTCCATTTATTTTAACCAATAAAAAGTGATTTCAACTATCAGTTTCTATGGTTATTTTAATAACAAATATTGAGCGCGGATCAATGTAATGCATAAGCACAAAACTCTCAGCACCACTTAATGCTGGGTTCTTTGGGAAGCAAGGTTATCTTTCCCTCACAACCAAAAACACACTTCTTTGGTGATTGTTGATTTTGTGAAGTCCTGTGACCTGTGCAGCTCTGCCAACGCGAATGTGCATTGATGGGCGTGCTCTTGCTCTCTCGCTCTGGGCAATATCTCTTTCAGGAGAAGTGAGCGTACAAGGAATTTCAACCCCGTTGAAGTCACACAGGCCCATTCTCGATAAAAAGGCTGCAAGAGTATTTTTGGCACAGAAATACCCCGTCATACGTCCAATTAGTGTTTTGAAACTTTGCCTATGTTTAGCATGAGAATCCAACTCTTTAACAGTGTAAATAAGTTAGAAATGTTAAGTGGGAGATTTAGTAGTGATTAATGTTTTGTTATGCTAATTGAAAAAGAGTTTCTGTTAATGTGGATTTTTGGAGAGTTACGCTGCATTCACACGGGGTGTCGGCATTAACGCTTCGTAATCGCAGATGCCCTGTGTGAATTCAGCGTTACCATCATGTTGTCAAGTGGTGCATATGGCTTAGTTTGAGAACAAGTATGTTAAATGTTTTATATAGCTGTACTCATTCAGCAAGTGCTATCTGACAATTTTTTTTTGCCAACTTATTAGTTTTTACAGTGTAGATTTCACAGAACTGACTATAGGGTTTAGGGTTACGTTTGGTTTAGTGTTAATTACAATTAATTATTCATATGTTACTGTTATTACAATTAGTACATATAACATGAAACAAAGACAATGAAAAAAGGGTTACTACAGTGTACTCCTTACAAAATAAGGAAGTTGTTCAAAAAAGGATGTGTTTGTGCAATACATCTTTTTAAAGAGTGCACTCCTTCAAAACATTTTGTAGCTCAAATAATCTGACCATTTACAACACTTTTATTCTTCTTCTAGTTATTTCCCTGTAGCGGATGAAACCGGTTGCACAGTGTACGATTTTTGGCCATGATTTTGCAAATTTTGCAAATCCTAAAAGGCCACGTACACATAAGTTTCAGGAGTGACAACCACATTTAAATGCGGGAGTGAATCCGTTAAATTATCGTTACATGTGTGTACAGAACACGGCTCGCTCTTGAAAATGCGATGATTGACAGCTTGAAAACCTTAGCAATGTTCTGGCTTCTCTCGTGTTTAGTATCCGTTATTGTGACCAAAGTATATTACACTGCAAAAAGAGATGCTCTAAATGCTCTAAATCTCAATTTCTAAATGCTCTAAATCTCAATTTCATAAACTTAATTTAGATGATTAGATGACACAAATGCTTTGTAATGCTATTATCTACAATACAGTATACAATTAAAGTGTTACCAACAACTACACCTTGACTGAAACAATATGGAAGCCCGTTTCCGCCACAAAAAAAAAAAAAACGCCACTTAAAAAAAAAAAAAAAAAAAGATTAATTGCGACTTTTTATCTCAGAATTCCGACTTTTTATTATGCAATTGCGACTTTATATCTCAGAATTCTGACTTTATAACTTGCAATTGCGACTTTATATCTCAGAATTCTGACTTTATAACTTGCAATTGCGACTTTATATCTCAGAATTCTGACTTTATAACTTGCAATTGCGACTTTATATCTCAGAATTCTGACACTTTATCACGCAATTGCGACTTTATATGTCAGAATTCTGACTTTATAACTCGCAATTCTGAGATAAAAAGTCGCAATTAATCTTTTTTTTTTTTTTTTTTTTTGTGGCGGAAACGGGCTTCCATAGGCTTCCATAGAAACAATCATACACAGTCAAGACTAACACATTTCTCATAACATAAGATCAACTTATAAAATGTTAGATATAAGATAAAACTTTCCAAATCAAACAAATAAACAATTTTAAATCTGTCATAAGTCAATTTTCAAAATCTATAGACTGTTGGTCAATTTTCTTCATGAAACAAATTCATTTGTAATGCAGTAGCCATTAACGACAGTATTCATTTCTCATAACAAACTCAAGTCAGACATTTTAGATCAGACAAACATTCAGGCACATATTTTGAATTTTTTGCTTTTACAATCACTTGGAAATAGTACACAATTACAATTTTACAATAATTGAAGTAATACTTTGTTACATCTGCTATAGTTGTGTTTGATGAAGAATATATTTGGACCTCAAAAGAGGCAAGATGGGAAGTAGGAATGTCAGTTTTAAAAAGAAGAGAATGTGGCGTTTCAATATTAGATGCTCCAGTCTTAGAAAGAGAAGACCGAACTAATCTGTGGTGGACAGGACAAGTTTCACACCTAGAATATATTGTCCACAGCACATCAGGCCCTCATCGACAGGAATGGTTACTCTGTCAATCCTCGCAATGATGTACTGTTATGTTGTGCTCTTCAAACTCCCAATGTAGATCGTCTGTGGTCTGGTCTTTGATGCGGTCTCGAAACTGCTGCAGAGGGATGCAATACTAGCTCCAAGCTTAGAGTTAAGGGGGAAAAAAAAATTTTAGGAGTTTATAATGCATCAAGACATCATTACAAAAATAACGGTCCATGTAAAACTTACCGGTACAAAATTAAATTGAAGGAATTAAATTTCAGATTTAACATTGCAACGACTACCAGGCAACGATGGCAGAAGATATGCAAGAACAACCATCATTGTGTAGCACTTTTTAATCTGAAAGTTAATGAAAACAGATTAGAGATACAACAAATGTTTAAGTGTAGGATTAAGAGCAGCCTATGGGCCTAGGGTTGTTGTGATAACCACAATATTACAATACTGACAAGCCAGCCACAGAGGATGGCAAATAACTGCTGCAACCATGAAGTTTATTTTTATTTATTTTTAAGACTAAACCGTCCTCATTTTACACTCAATGCATGTGTTTTTAAGGTTAAATAACTTAGTAAGAGCGAAGAGGTTTTTTGTTTTCATTAAGACTTTGTGTACCATTACCATTATTATGCATTTACAGCAGCTCCATAGATTTGCACTAAAGAATCCTAGAAATTCACACCACATTACTGCTGTTCTCTGTATACTTTTGTAAGTATACAGTTTGTGGGGATTTAGCACTTATTAGCATGAAGAACATAATACAGACATAGAGATTGATTTAAGACTCAAACTGCCTTCGATACAAAAGCATATCTGGTGTGAATTCTTCTATATTATATGAACATGAATTGAATTTTTCCCAAATATCCATAGAACTGCAAATGTACCATTGATTTTATACAACAGTTTAACAACCAAATGATGCACATTTTAAACACAGTATTGTTTTCGCTCTATTATGCAATGAAAAAACAGTTCCAACAAAATCCACCACAGCTGTGTTTTTTTTTTAATGAATCTGCGGCTTTGAATGAATCTAGTCAATGATTCAATGACTCTTTCATAAATACAGCCACTTGCTTTATTACTGAATGAATGAAAAGACTCGATGTTCACTCATTAACAGTGACTTACCACCACCTACTTGCAGTTTTAATTGAATATTTAAAAGTATCACTATGTTTTTACAATCATTGCATATTTGTTTATTGAACATTTTTATTTAAAACATGAAAGTGTAAAAAAATGCAGTGGAAAATCAATTTAAAGGGGCAAATATTGTCCCTTAAAGGGTTAGTTCAGCCATACATAGTTCAACATGCATACGTTCTCCTTTTCTTTCCACATAGGTGTCTTTCTCCATTTGATATTTCATATCTGTCTGTCTTTCTTACACTCTTCCTCGCCTCCTGTGCACTGTGATGTGTCTGTCACTTTCTCTGTCACTGCCACTCCCCTCCACCACAACTTGGCAGATCAGTGGTTGGTTACCATGGCAATGCAACAGCCCAGTTACTCTGGAGCCTTTGGTTGATCAGAACACCAAGGCTACCTGCACCCAACTGTCTTCCCTTTGGCTTACATATTTGAAGCCGTCACCCACCCATGAACATCGCTCTTGAGATAAACAGCCAAGAATAGCGGTTTGCTCCACAGACGTGCATTTCAAATGCCTATTGCGCTATTGTGATCTCCTAATGCAGGGTAAGATGTGTTCAAAAACAGCCGCCTCTCACTGACGCGTTCGCCATGTTCATGCCTGAAGAATCCGCGCCTGCAGAGTGGAGGAAGTCATTTGTTTTCCCTGTCATTCCTGGATGCGCCCTGCCCCGCTTCCCACCAGCGCCCGCTCCAAACACATTGAGCTGATCCGCTTTATTTATGGAAAGACAGATGGGCCAATTATCATAAAACCAAGAACGGTGCCATTTCCTTTTTCAAACAGTTGACTTCATTATATGCAAGAGTGGAGGGGAGGATGGAGAGGAAAGATGGTGAGCTTCGTACCCTGCCTGCACCTCTGGAGCCTGACCTCGCAAAACAAAGGTTGCCGTGCATAGTAATAAGTTCTGCAAGATGGAGAAATTGGAAGGGGCCAGGATAAGCTTGCGATTGGCTTTTTAACTGTGTGCGGAACTATATCTGGAGTAGATTAAGGAAATTAATCAAGTGCTTCTGCAACAGCCACCTCACGAACAGTGAATTGGAGAAAAAAACAATAGAATGAAAGTGTCTATAAAAGAAGTGGAAACAGCCATAAGTGATGCGCAAGCAGATGGATGGGTAGCATTTTTACGTTGCTTATACTTTATGGAAGTAACAGACAAATCAAGCAATTTACAGATTTTCAACCAAATATTAAAATATTACATCTTTAAACTGAAATAATAATATTAACATTTAATTGTGTGAATATGATTTATATACATTTTTGCATGTTTCCATCAGTTTTGGTGCCATTTCCATCACAACCAACTTTCCCAGAACTATTATTATTATTATTATTATGATATATTAGAAAAAAAACTACAGAATTATACTGTTATACATTCAGTTTTGGGTGTAATGCATTATAAGTAACGCAAAGTGTGTAACTAGTAAAGTAATGCATTACTGTTAAATTTCCAAAATATGAGTTACTTTTTCAAACCCAAGTTACTTTGTTTTCCCATGTACTGGTAGCTCTCCTGTCTCCAAGTTGAGTGAAATTGGGAGTAAGTGCAGAGGCATTGTGTGTGCTGCGTAAACATGATGGGTATTTAAATGTGAGCATGCATTTACTCATCTCACTTGCACAACAACAGATTCAGCTTTCCTCAAAATGCAAACTCAGAATTTTAAGCAAACCTGCTATAATTAAAGGTGCCCTAGAACCAGTTTTTACAAGAGGTAATATAAGTCTAAAGTGTCCCCTGAATGTGTATGTGAAGTTTCAGCTCAAAATACCCCATAGATTTTTTTAATAATTTTTTTTTAACTGCCTATTTTGGGGCATCATTAACTATGCACCGATTCAGGCCGCGGCCCCTTTAAATCGCACGCTCCCTGCCCCCTGAGCTTTCGACTATAAAACAGTGCATTTACAAAGTTCACACAGCTAATATAACCCTCGAAATGGATCTTTACAAGATGTTCGTCATGCATACTGCATGCATGCATCAGATCATGTGAGTATAGTATTTATTTGGATGTTTACATTTGATTCTGAATGAGTTTGAGGCTGTGCTTCATGGCTAAAGCTAACATTACACACTGTTGGAGAGATTTATAAAGAATGAAGTTGTTTATGAATTATACAGACTGCAAGTGTTTAAAAATGAAAATAGCGACGGCTCTCTTGTCTCCGTGAATACAGTTATAAATGATGGTAACTTTAACCACATTTAACAGTACATTAGCAACATGCTAACGAAACATTTATAAAGACAATTTACAAATATCACTAAAACTATCATGTAATCGTTACATCTGCCATTTTTTACTATTTTCCTTGCTTGCTTACCTAGTCTGATGATTCAGCTGTGCACAGATCCAGACGTCCTGCCCTTGTCTAATGCTTGAACATGGGCTAGCATATGCAAATATTGGGGGCGTACATATTAATGATCCCGACTGTTATGTAACAGTCGGTGTTATGTTGAGATTCGCCTGTTCTTCGGAGGTCTTTTAAACAAATGAGATTTACACAAGAATGAGGAAACAATGGTGTTTGAGACTCACTGTATGTCATTTCCATGTACTGAACTCTTGTTATTCAACTATGCCAAGGTAAATTCAATTTTTGATTCTAGGGCACCTTTAAATGTTACATAATACAAATATACTTTATGTATTTTAATCTCAATTTATTAAAATATTAGGGGGGTTAATAAATGCCTTCTGAAGCAAAGCGAGGTGTTTGTGTGAGAAAAATATCTAGACTTAACAAGGTATGAAGTAAAATGTCTAGTTTCCACCAGACTTCCTGCCGTAGATTTCTTCAGCTTCATACTCGTTGGTCTCGTTCACTGCCATTGTAAAGCTTGGAAGCATCAGGATATTTAATATAACTCCGGCTGTGTTCATCAGAAAGAAGAAAGATCAAATTCAACCATACTAAGTCAAAATAGCTGAAATTAGGATGAAGAGGAAATTTCACTCTTTTCTTCTGCAATCCAGAATGACAGCACAACTGAAAGGTTTGTTTGAGCCGCACCCTCTAATATACAGGCGTGAATTTACATTTCCTTCACACAAACCCTTTTTAAAAAAAAAAGTCATTTAACACATTATTTTCCATAAAAAGTAATGCAATTAGTTACTTTTGTAGGGAGTAACATAATATTGTAACTTTCCCCAACTCTGGATGTATGTATATGTTGGACTAACTAGTGGGAATATGAAAAGTTATGTTGTAAGAAAGTTTATTTGTTAAAAGTCCACTTGACCAAAGCTGCAAACTGTTGAAGAAGCACTTCATTATAATTGCTTACTTCAGTTCCTTCTTTTTAGAAAAATCATTAATTTTTATTAACTTTTATGACATTTAGTGCATGACTGAACTTGTTTGAACTGTTCTCGATACGCTTCCTGTGTCTCTCTTATCAACAAGCTTAAGTAAAATCCCTCTAGACCGCATAATGAAAGCTGTGGACATTAGAGGCCTTTTACAGACCTCAAGGGAACCCCTGATGCCTTCCTCAAGTTCTGAATGACATACTAGATTGACATACTGGCTGTCTATCTGGTTATATTACACATGCTAGGAAAGCAGTCAACCCTGGAGTCTTGCTGGAGTTGACAGCTTGAATTTGTTGAAGGGTCTGTGGTTACCATGTGCACTCTTATGAACAATGTGTCATGGGAAGTGAGATGTAAAGCTTTCAGGTCCTCCATGGCATGCTTTTTTTAAGATTAATATGCTTTTCCAATTAGATAAATGACAGCTGAGAATAGCAGGGGTTCTTCCTTTTGGGAGTTTTCAAAGCAGAGCAGTCGAGTATATCAGAACATGTGTCGTCAGGAAAATATTAACATATTGTGAGGATTTTTCATTTATGTGATTGTTCAGGGTGTTCTCAAAGAGTTTGAACTATTATGATGATCTCAAGTTCACATTAATATTATGCTTCATAAATTATGAATTCACTGTAAACAGAAATGGTCAGGGTTTGTCGCTTTGGCACAGACTCTGTGGACCACTAAATCAATCGAAAGCGCAATAAAAAATTAATACAAACTTGAAGTGTTTGAACCACCGTGCCAACAAAATCTTTGGAATATCAAACATTTTATAGCTTATTTCTTGTCCAGATGTGCTTTTAATGTCATAAATGTGAGGATATCTGTTAGGTTTTAATTAAACAAAGATAAAAAGAAAGAACCAAGAGTCATTTTCAAGATGTTTGTTGTTGTATAACCAACAGTCTTCAATGAAAATGGATGTCAAATACAAGGTTTGAGTCAGATTCATATGAATATTTATTCATTATTTATGAATGTGCAGTATTTATGAATAATTAACAACTGATTGCAAAATGTGCTTGTGTGCCTTTTCATGTTGCAGTATGGACACCTTTTTGCACACAAAATTGTATAAAAAAGTGTTCACTTTAGAAGAGATTTTCAATTAAAACGTATGCTAAATTATGATGAACCAAATATATGAAATCTCCTTATAGCTATTTACCATCTAATATCTTAAAAAAAAAAAAATGCTTCTGAGTTGGTGCATATGAGAAATCACACAAAGATATGCTCTCATTAATTGTGCTAATTGTAAATAATCTTCTGTTGATGAAGATCTCTTGTGCGTTTGGTTTTGATAACAGCGCACACATCGTCCATGATAATCAGTTGTATTCCATCACCCAGTGCTGGAATCAGAACATTGTGAAAGAAGGCCATTGTTTGGAATATTTACAACAAATGTCAACCATCGGTCGTCGTTGACGTTTGATGAAAAAAAGGAAAAAAAAAATGTAATCAATGTGAGCTTGTCATTGGGTTACAAAGGGTTCATATTGTGTGAATGATCCTCTGAGGCAGCAAGTCATTTAGCCAGAAGTAACAAATGGCCACAAGAGGCCATTATGTTGGACCTAAAGCTTGTTTACTTGTTGTGTTTTAACAGATACAGGGTATGAGGGTTATAAAGGATGGGCTTTTGTTGCTGCTTCAAAAATAGCATTGGGGTCTGTTCCTTGTCAGCTTTTTCAAGAGCCTTTTATAGCAGTGTTGCTATCATGAAAGCAAGTCCTTCTCAGCTTCTACACCTCAAAACAGATCAACACATTGATTTTTCCATTTGGACATCTTCCGGAAATCATAGCCATTACTGGACAGAGAAATTGTGCAGTGTTGCTCCTTAAAGGAGATGGTCTTAAGTGCTGGTCTAGGACTATCTTCCCTGTACTTTGGCAAACATCCACACCAATATTGTTCTATCAGGACCAGAATGTAATAGAATTGGATTTGTTGCAGAAAAGTAATCCTGCATTGCTCAGTTCCTCTGCAGGTTATTCATCTTCTAATGACAAGGTCAATAGCAAATAAGAGTGTCCATGAAAAAAGAAACTAGATGAAACCTGCCAAGTTCAGAGCGTATTTGTTATAATGTATGCTACACAGTCGACGCTGTGTGGAGTTTGCATGTTCTTCCTGTGTCTGCGTGGGTTTCCTCTGGGTGTTGTGGTTTCCCCCACAATCCCACAAAAAAAAGGAAAAAAAAGCATGTGAATTGGAGACAGTAAATTGTCCGTAGTTGTTAAGTGTGTTTGTGAGAGACCCAAGCCATGTAATAGCAAGGGCTGGGGAAAGACCATACCGCGGAAAAATCATCGCCGAGAAAATGCATGAACGGTCTGTCTCATATGGCAAGAGATGGCCATAGAATCGCTGAGTTGGAAAATAGTAATGGATAAATGTATTTATGGTATTTTTAAAGAAATAATGATAAAAAAATGATCCCAAACTACTTAATCAGTTTTTCTTTTAAAGAATTCCATTCATTTAATCAAGTTGTTATTCCTCATTTTAATATCAGGACAGTTGCACTTTATCACCCTTTTCACTTTAGGGCTGCCAAAAAATATCAAAATTAATATTCAGAATTCAGAAATGAAAAACATGCTCTTCGTAAAAGAGGTGCGTTCAAGTTACTTTATCTATCAATTGCATTTTAATGATTTTTTTTTTTTTAAATGAAATTATTAGATCCAGAAAAAAAAAGAATTGACTCATCATGTCATTCACTCCAATATAGTATAGTTATGTAGCTATATAACTATATAGTATAGTTAATGAGGAAAGTGGGTTTAGATAAATTGACTGAAATTATTTAGGATGTTTTTTGGCGTTATATACTTTGCATGGTCTGGTATCCTTGTGGGGGAAAAGTGTTCAGATTCAGATCGACTTGGTGGATATTTCTGTTTAAATGGTACATTTTACTCACACTGCAGGTCTTGTAATCTTATTTATTGTAACGCCACTCTGCGTGATTGAACAGTGGTTGCTTTTCAGTGATAACAAAAGACTGTTTTTAGCACCGTGTTGTACATGTCCCAAAAGCGATCGTGAATTCCTCACCTGTTTCCACATGCAATGACCCAACACCTCACAATCATATATGACTAATGCGGGCTCAGGTATCAAGTTACTTCAAAATATCTGCCTAAAATATTTTTAGACTTGATATTGAAAGCACCATGATAATGGAACGAGTTCGCTATTTCTGAAAATCAACATTTTCATGAATAATGAGCTGAATTTGATTTGTCTATTTTCTAAGAATGACAAAATTAGACCCTGCAGTTCCTCAATCTCGCAGCTGTGCTATAGGCTTTCGGCGATGTTGGGACATTCATCATACTCTGGTACTCGCTATATTTCTGGAAACACGTCTCTGGGTCCGGGCTTTCGGCGACCCACTCCATCATGGTGGACATCAGAGTTCTTTTCCCAGGTTCACTTTTCACACGTTTAGAGCAGCACAGGTTTTCAATACTGATCAGTCACAGCCTCTTTCCTGTTCATTCATCACTCGCCCCCAGTTATTTTTTTTTTCTCGGTTCCTCTCTCTCTGCTAAATCAGTGGGACAGAGTGTTGTGGATGAAGTGTGCTAATCTTTCTCTGATTGCACAGGGCATGGTGGAATAAAAGCTGCTTCTGTTTGTTATATTCTCTCGCCCTTGGCCACGACTTTGATTCCTATTAATTGAGGGAGATAAATGCTTAACAACAGATGAGGATTTAATGGATTGCATTGCAGTGGAATTGCACATTGCTGTGCGAATTAACTTCTGTCTAGCAAGAAAATAATTCTTATTGGGTTTTAGGGTCTAAAGCAATGAGGTCCTGGAAATCTCCTGATACTCAGGACAATTTGCACTTTTTGAGTGTTACCTTGTCACATCTAAATGTAGAAATGTATGTATAGTCCACATGACTCATAAAATTCACAAATTATCCATTTTACATAACATTTCTTTAAATAATTCTCAGTTCATAAACCTGTTTTCTAGGTTACATTAGTCTTTTGCACTTCCTATTTTGTTACTATATTTATATAAAGAAGAACAAAATCTTATGAGCAAGCAATAAATTATTCCATTCTCGCTCTTGAGTAAAGTTCCGTCTTTTATCTCCAAAACAGTAACTGTTTTCTCTGTCAAAGTCAATAATTGTTATATTGTGCAACTCAAGAGCTTATGATTTAAGACGAGTACATTGAAATGTCTTTTGAGTCACCTGTAATTGATGCACAAACTCTGCATCTAGCACTCGAATATGTGGTTAATTAAAATTAGACTGACAAATGAGTAATGAAAATGATAAATAAACCCTTCAAATGTTGCCACTGTCAATTTAATTGGATTACTCTCTGCTAATGTGTTGTGAAGCCCCCCCCCCCCCCCCACACACACACTAATTATATATTTTGACCCAGAGCAATGCTATCTACTTTATCATTAACGCATTAGTCTACGTGTCCATCTGGGGACTGATTCTAGGATTTTTCAAGCCTCATTTTAATTTAATGAGTACATAATGGTGATTTGAATGTTGATATTTCTCCATAATGTTTTGAAATTTGCATGAATTATGCAAATTTTGACAACGAAGACATTTTTAATTTTGCAAATGAAGGGTGCAACTGTCTGTAAAAATCAATTAGAAGTGAATTATTAGTAGTTATGTTTATTTTATCAGATTTAAAGTCTGCTGTCAGATTTCCTTTCAGTACTATGCTGATGACAATTTCTTAGGGGTCACTGAGGTAAGAGTTTTCAACGCTTCATGTTTTGCATTAGCTATTTGTGTGTTATTTGTAACAATTTTGTTGTATTTCTTAAAGGGTATTTCTCTTCTTGGAAGAGCCAGGATATTTTTAAATATATCTCAGATTGTGTTCGTCTGAAACAATACACCTAGGATAGCCTGAGGGTAAGTCAATCATAGGATAATTTTTGGGTGAACCATCCCTATTATGCAAAATTCACTTTTTGGCTATAAATGTGTGTTGGCAGTGTGTGTACACAACACCCTATAATGATAAAAATCAACCACTTGGACCACTTCCACTTAAAAATCCAACCACTTCTTTTTTTTTTTTAATTTTTAATCCCCATAAATTATAAGCAGTTGTCTCAGAACAAGCCGTTTCCAGATCCCTGGCAGTGTGACGTCACATTAGCCCCAGTCCCCGCCCACGAGTGTTGACAGTCACTGCTGTTATAACATCGAACCGCCCTGAGCACGTTCACAGCAAGTTTAGTCCGCCGTTGCTGCACTGATGAGAATGTCTCCCAAGTGTTTTAGGTCTTCTGCAGCTGGATGGATTAATCCACACATCTCTATTTACTCCCTAAATCTGAGACGCTGAAGATGAGATGGATTCATTTTGTTTTCGAAGATGCTCCCTCAACTCTAACGAAATTCATTTATGTCTGCGCGAATTTATTAAGCACCACCCGAAAAGGCATAAGGTTTTTACATATGCGTTTACTGTTAGTTGTAACGAGTGTTTCTGTGTTCTTCGCTATGTATATTGATGATAATGTAAGGGAGAGAGTGAGTTTATGGATAATATTTTGATGCACACTTGCATTGCTTTATTAAGCTCTTACAGAGATTTTCTAGAGTGAAAACGGACGCTTCATCTTCTGTGTGAAGTACGATAAACGTCATAAAACTCATTAAGTTTTGGCCATCATTCGGACAGGATTGTACTAATATAGTGGAAGAAGACATTCTGACATTTATAGTGCGTCCTGACTGACTCCTGTCACCGGAGAATCAGCTCTTGAAGCTCCGCCCTCTTAGGCTGAGAGCAGCAGCTCATTTGCATTCAAAGGACACAAACTGAAACGGCGCGTTTTTGCTCAACCCCCAAAAATGGCAATTTTAACATGCTATAAAAAATATCTGTAGGGTATTTTGAACTGAAACTTCACATACACACTCTGGGGACATCCGAGACTTATTTTACATCTTGTAAAATGAGGCATAATAGGTTTGTGAAATGTGTCTAAATAACGTATTACTCGGCATGAGCTGAAACCCAATTTTACAGTGTGATTATTTAGATCAGACAATGTCACATTATTTTAAGAACACTGAAAGAGACCACACCTCTGAGACAATAGGCTTAAGAAATACATTTAATAAATAGTTTGAACTTACCCTCATCAAGGGCAGACCTGTATATTTAGTCAATGTAAAGCTTTGAAAAATATTATTTTAATCATATCTGACATCTATGATGCAGTTAAATTTCATATATTATCTTTTATACATACTGTTTTTAATTTGGTTTGGTTACTGTAAACCGTTTGCAGGTATTAGGTAGATAGAAAAATCAACATCATCTCATTATGTCAGGGGTGGACATCTCTGAGAATCAAAGAAATGTGTCACAGTACAGATACACCACCATATGATATTCCCAATTTTTCTTCTTTTGCATACAGAAACAGTGAGGATCTCAATAAAATTGGCCCTTTAGTAATATCACTCAAGCATTAACTTGAAGATGAAGTTCAGCAACCTCTTAATATTTCTTGGTTAATTGGCACCTGAAAATGGTGGTATCACCATCATTTTATTTTTGTTGTGCATGCTAGATACTGCACACATCAATGTCTCTCACTTCCCTTTAAAAAGACAGGTTTACAATACATAACATCTCTCTGAAATTAAAAAAATAGTTTTAATTGACAATACCAAAAAACACTGTGCTGTTCCCTACCTCATAAACTGCTGAAATTTGCACATGCTGTGGTAACACTACTGCACCCCTGAGCCCTGGCTAATCACCGAAGACCTTCCCACTGCAATTTTCTATGGCGCGGTCGCCCGCTCTTATCCTTCGCCATGTTAAGGCAAGGATTGTGCTTGTTGCTTTGCAAGTGATTCCAGTATTTCATGAGTTCATTGGGCTGGAACTGGTGAGAGGTGATCAGGTGACTGTATTTGCAGCTGGAGTACGACACTCTCCAGTGATTGAAGAGAAACTCATTCGGTGGTGGCACTGGGTCGATCCGCAGCTTTGCCAGGCAGATTCCCACATACACATCCTCAAGGTGAAGGCGACGGATACTCAACGAGGCGTTGTAGATTTTCGCAGCCATGTCCCCCGAGAACACATAGCCCGTCCCGGAGCAAAAGATAGGGTATCTCTCGCTGGAATACAGCTCTGGTGGCATGTACCACTTACTGTCCTTGTTGCGGTTGGGAGCATAGCCTCTCATTAGGTAGCCTGTGAAGTAATTCTGTCGAGGTGCCATGTTTGGCTTTAGCAGCTTTTGGATGAGATATTCTGTGTTGACAAACATGTCACTGTCCGTCTTCATGACATAACGGGCGTGCGGGCAATAGCGAGCAACCCAGCTCATGCCCATTAGCGTCTTGATGGTAAGGTTGTAATAGGTGTCCAAGAAGTCCTGCTGGATGATGTCATGGTACTGCAAGCTCTCCTCGACAATGGAGCTCTGAGGATACGCATTAGGTATCCTTCCCAGCAGAAAGAGCCGCACGAACCCATAACCCATTGCCACGCTCTCGTTGCCCCAGGTCTGTCTGATGGCGTTCCTTGCCTCCAACTGCCTTGGCTCCGCAGCAATTAGCAAAACCAGGAAGGGACTGCTTTCGTTGCACTTGTAGGGCTCATTAAGCAGCCAGTGATAAGGCTGGGCTGCCAGACGGCCTCCCACTCCCATTTCCCTGTGCAAGCTCTTGGTGTTGCTGTTGGTGTTTGAGTGGTTGCCGCTCGGCGAGATCTCCAGTCCCACAATCCCCCGGGCAGTGATCTCAGCCTGGTGAGAACTCAAATTGAAGTTAACAGATGGTTTGGGGAGCACATAAGTATTGTCTTTCCAGAGGCTTCGCAGTGAGCTTTGGTTTCCCTTCGCACGCTCCTTGTGGGGGCGCAAACCCCGCATGGTGTAAACCAAAGGGTTGTCTCGCAACCAACTCCGGCCCTGCAGCAAATCCTGGTGGCAGTAGATGAGAAAGAGGGCAAAGAGTGAGGCCAGCGAGAGAAGGCCTGCTACATGTGTGCGGAAGAGTGACCGCTTGACATTCCAGGTCATCTTGATGGGGCAGCAGTGTCGCCGACGCCACTGCATGATGTAGAGTGGGGCTGCTTAGCAAAGCGCGGCGGTCACAACCAATCACATCAAACATGTGTTGCAAACAGCCTGAGGGTTATCTGAGCTGGCAGATGGGTGTGTTCAGGGCCGCAGGTGGACCTACGAGGGAGATGACAAACTGTTCATGAGAGTTGCAGGAATGTGATTCTCTGACCCTCCCCAGTGACAGACGGTCATGCTTTGGGGCAGTTTCCTTCTGAAGGACGACTGCTTCCTCAGACTGATGTCTCTGTGATCTAAGAATGAGAAGAAAAAAAAACAATGAATAATACTGGGTGGTGTCTCATGGATAATGTAAAATGGATAGCAGAACATCTTAAATCATATTGATGAGCCATATACTACTACAGTAGTAGTAATGCTGGAAAGTGGCATTACTCGAAAAAATTATTTGTGATTTTTTTTATAAAAAAAATGTTTATGACAGCTCAAACTTTCTCTATACACCAGTAATGTTATGATTTTTCCAGTCTCCTACATTTCCTGTGCATGGTAACACTGTGGGAGAGATTGCTAACAGGGGTCTCTGCATATCATGAGCTAACCTTTACTGCCCTGCGTGAGAGTTTAAATTGCAGGTTTGCACAACATAGCATTCAGTGTGAACACTGCTGCCTCAGAGGCCCTCCAAGCCACCTCCCCACCCAGATGCACTCTAACAGCCAGAAAGGGGAAGCATCCGTCAAAATGAATTTTCAGGCTCCAGCAAGCAGTGTTGCAGGATCCGCAGCCAGAAGCTGCGAGTGATAACAGCCCTCACCCCTTATTCACCCTCAACCTTAAACTTATCAACACTGCACCAGAGGGATAGGCCTCCCTGCTAGCAATTTCCTCTCTTAACCATTGCTTTCTCACACCGGGGGTTATTAGATTTTAGAACCTCTGCCAAGTAACGGGGATCAAAAATAGAAGGAAATGATTACAAAGGCAAAGCAGAGGTCTTGTTTCTGAAAGTCATGTTTTGTTCTGGCTCATTTTGAAAGCATCTGAGGAGTAAGTGCTCCTAAAAGTTCTATGACAAAAATGCATTACTTTCCATCAAAGCATTTTTTGAGAACTGTATTTTGTAAACTATTATCCAACATAGCATTACTACCTGTTTTTATAATTCATAATTCGGTACTCTTTTGACATTCATGCCAGCTGAGATTTAGGCAATAAATAGATACTATGTAAATACATAATTCTATTTATACAGTTGTATACACAGTACATAATATGCAAACCGGTGCAAAATTCTTCTGATCTAGATGTATGTTACTTTATTGTTTTTTAATTAATTAATTCTTTTTATTCATCTTATATGTACTCAGAGCTCCTGGAAATCACAACAAATTCTGTGTCTGCACACACTTGGTGAATAAAGCTCATTCTGATTCTGGTTAACATACCATGGAAAATAGGTAATTGTAAACAAGTAAAATATCTGAATATTACTGTATCTCATTACATGTTTTCCAGTATTTTTAGCATTCATTACCACAATCTTCAGTGTCACATGATCCTTTCTTATCAGTGTTGAACAGTTGTGCGGCTTCATTGAGTTTATTTGCCTTTATTTGAAATAGAAGTATTTTGTAAGACTACAAATGTCTTGTTACTGTTAATCAATTTAATTTACTTGAATAAAATTATTATTTTCTTTTTAAAAATCTTACTGACCATAAATGGTAACATAAAATTATTACTGGTTATATTATGTTTATTAGTGTAAAAAAAAAAAATCAAATTGGTGTTTTAAACTGGATTTAGCGTGACGGCCTGAGGCTGGCGATCAACATTCTTGATAGTCTCCTTTCACTGTTTTATTGTTGAAAAAGAAATTCAGGCCCTATTTTGTACCGTATTTGTGGAGAGTTCCATGTGCTTTTATTCTAACTACCACCTAAATGTTTCTCTTTGGATTGTGCCCTATTTTGTTGCAACAGCTGGATCAACGGATGATAACCTTTTCAACCAAATGTGCTCACCCAGCGTGGGCAATTACAGTAAGATGGAAAGAGGCTAAGCCTGGCTTTACTTTAAAGGTTAACACACTTCAGAACAGAGCGAATGAAATGCTCCAAAGGTTTCCTTTGTCATCCATTTGATATCTTGTAATGAGAGCCTCACTAGAGAACGCTATGTGCTGCACTCACTTGGTGCTAGGTGTTTTTGTTTTTTGTCAAGCTAACACACACATGCTTGTTTGGATGATCAAGAGAATAAATAAATATGTATTTGTTAACGACAGAGAGTATTCCTAAAATCAGCTGCTTTCATTTCAGTTTGCATTTCATACAGTTACGTAAATTAGGAGCGTGATGTGGCCACAGCGGTCAGCAATTAGAGGAGCAACATGAGACTATTAGACTTCTAATAGGAAACACCTGCAAACAAAGTTATTATGATGGAGATCAGCATAACTCGGCAATCAGTGTACCCTTCAATAATAGATGCAGGAGCTTTTAACGCACAGTTCCCACAGGTTTTTGCTTAGGATTTTTCAAAACATTTTCCTCATAACCAATGCATTGTAACATTTTTTTTTTTTCCTATGGACAATCTATGTAAATGTTGGTTTCAATTGAATAATTAAAAGGTAGCATACCTCTCTAAAAAAGATTCACATTTGCAATGACATCCATTTGTGAGCCCAATAATGTGAATAATTTGCATTGCATATTAATGTTTTTGTAAAGTGTATGCGTGTAGAGTAAAACAAACATATTGCCTTTAATATGAGCGTACAGATTGAGGCAAAAATAAATAAACTTAAAACTACTATGTCAAAGCTAATGAAAAACTGGACATCAACATTCTGGATGACATTAAACAAATAATAAATGGAGTGCAATAAACGTAATGCACAATCACAACATATTCGCACCAGATTCAATAAATCTCCATATGCACTAGTGATTCTCCCTGGAGGAATCAATTTGACATTGAGTATCCCATGTGAAAACACTTATCAAGTGTCCTACACTTTGAAGGCAGTGTTTATTTATATACTGACACTACATCTGACACCACATTTTAATGTTTTCTTAAACTACTTCCTATGGCGCTTACTGGTACATATTAGTTTGAAATGTAATTACATCCATTACTCAAATGCCAGGGTCTTTATAAACCTCATTCAGAAGTTTGCGAATGTTCCTTTGAAAGGCAAATTTAATGAATCGCATATCGTGAGGATGAAGCTCAAAACATTTTATTCTCAGAGCATCTGTCATCCAACTTGGACTGAGATGAATACCATCCCCCCAATTCAGCTGAAAGAGAATTGTGGCCAAATTAAACACACATTATTGCAAAACAATCTGTACAAGATACTTGGAGCATGCCAGCATACATCTTGGCCCTTGCATACTTCAGCAGGTTGCTTCAATTGTTTTCATATCACAAGGCTTAAGTGACTAATGTGACGTCTTATCTCCCATGAGAGCAAATAGGTTTGTTGATTCATGCAAAATGCTGTCACAATCTGCCGGCATCCCTGCTGAACAATGTTACAGCACTTTTAATGAACTGTAACATATTTGATGCATTATTAAAAGACCCTACTTTAATAATAATTAAAAAAGCATTAAGTCTCTCTGCTTGTATTCACATTTTGTTCTCAAAGTTTTTATTACCTGGGTGACTGAAAGAAAAACTTGAAAGGAAATGCTTTGAGAGCATGGGGGCCAAGTCCAATCTGATCTTTTATATTATAACCACAGCTTAAAAGTGTTTTCGAGCAGAGTAGTAAGCCATGGGTGGTGGTCAGCTTGCAAAAGTCCAAGCAGCTGTGGCGTTTCCATGCCTCACCGCAACCATTTCTGGAGCACTTTAACAGCTAGTAGCTGTCGCATTTCCTGTTACATTTTTTTTCTTTTCTTGGTTAAACTACTACAACAATTACGATTTAAGACCCAAGTGTGTGTGTTTTTCTTTCTTTTCTTTCTGACTTCTGGTGTAGACCGTAGTCAAGAATGTGAATCAAATTTTCTGCAATGTGGTTTATTTATGTCCATCCTGTTTACACAGAACTTAGTGATGAACTATTTACTGATCCGTTTTCTTCCTCGGTATGCATCATGGTGTTTATAATTAAGATTGTCACTCTTAAAGGACAGCAAAGAGTACTTGGACGAAGAAACAACAACAACAACAACATTTTATTGAGATATTTATATTTTGAGACCTACCTCACTCTGTGAGAGAGTGGAAAGATGCGCGCGCCGTCTGTCGACCCGCACCGCGCGCCATCATTCCCTCCAGCACCTACCAAAAAACCGACGATAAACCACCTCTTCACTCCCCCCCGTGTTACTCACAAGAACTTAAGCTTATTCCCTCGTTTTCCATCTTGAATTCGTGGAACAAAACCCCTCCTTCCATCTGTCAGGAGCTATTGTTGTCTGGCACTGTACACATTAGGCTTCATCTCCCATGAATGTCTGTGGCACTGTCACTGAGACCGCTACTTCTTCGTCCGTTATGCGAATGCCTGTAATTTCTTAACAAATATATACAGCAGCGGAAGGCGCTTTTTTTTAAAGAAACGAACTTCAACGGTCACATTCTACGTCGCGAGTCTGCAGTCATTATGAGGTATCCACTGGAGTAACGGGGAGAAACAGCGGCTGCACGCGAGTCGGGTGGCTCTCGCGGGTTCTTCTTATCAAAATAACGGCTGCAAGAGGCCTCTCTGTGCCTGGTCTATCAGAACACGACCCCGAAGTGCACGAGAAAACAGCGAAGCCTGTCCTCTTCTCCAAATAATATGTGGGGTGGGATGGTGGGAGGGAAAGCAGCTGTTGAAATGACGCTGCTTCACTGACTGACTGACTGAGCCCTGCGACGTCACTGCCTACTTAGGGGAGAATCCCACGTGACCCATTTAGAATCACTCCCACTCCCCCCCCCCCCCCCCCCCCCAAACCTACACAGACCCTCAGTTCCTTAAAGAATGAATTTAACTCTCTATGGGGCCACGATTTGGCTGGTTAGCTTCAACAGTTAGCCCCTGCTGGTAGATGTCGTAACTACACATTATGGGGCAATAAGAATCTAAGCAATCAATGGTCTCCATTGACGACCATTCAAAACTAGCCGTTTATTCTGACGAAACATTTTACATCGCTATTCATATTAATCACATTTCAAAATATTAAATGTGTGCCAGTGACAACGATTTTTGTTTAAAAATGTGAACTTGTGTTTTTTTTGTTTTTTTTTTTTCTGCTGTCTTTCATTTGCCATTTCTCTTAGAGGATTCCAACATCTTTTGAACAACGATTTTCCATGATTTTACAATTACTTTTAATGCTGTCCATGATTACATTAAAGGTGCAATATGTAACCAAAAAACCTCTAGGCCAGTGTTATATATTTTGTTCACTTGAGTACTTACAACATCCCAAATGTTTGCAACTATTTGTAAATCGTGAGAAAATTGCAATTTTAACCAAGGCTCCGGGACGTGTGAGGAGTCGCCTGTCAATTGCGTCATACCCACGTTACCATCTGTTTCTGGTTTTATTTTGTCGAAACCACAGAAACACCAAATACGCTTTAATATGGGAACAACTGTTTTGATATATTTATAGACAGAAAACTATTTGTTGTTATATAGCTCAACACGTTTAGTCTTATTGTTTAAATTCTTGATTTTTTGTAACAGTTACCATGCTTTTACCATGCATCAGAGAAAACGTACTCGGTTACTAACGTAACCTCGGTTCCCTGAGATACGGAACGAGTACTGCGTATGGGGAAAGGTCTCCCTTTTTCCCCGCTGCTGAAGCCTTTTTCAATAACGCAGTGTAACTGCACCGTCATTGGTTCACTCATAGACAAGTTGTTGAACCAATGACGGCGCGGCATAGCTGCGCGGCCTATGGCGACAAAGCGCGCGAATATTCCCGCCGAAATGGGCGGGGTTAAGGGCTATATAAGCAGGCGTTTCGCCATAGGATTTCAGTGTCATTCGACTGAAGCGACGACCCTGAGCCGCAGCCTCGTGGCACGGCAAGTATCGCAGTAATCGTTCCCTATCACAGGGAACCGAGGTTACGTTAGGAACCGCGTAAGGTTCCGTTCGATACTTCAATCGTACATCGGATTGGGGCAGAATTCAACCACGCCGTGCCACGGCTGGGAACGATATAGCTTGAAGCTTGGACACCTGAGAGGGGGCCCAAGAGACAAGCGAGAGGGCAAGCCCTTACCGAACCCTTGCGTTACACTTAGAGGAAATTTATTTCCATGATAGCGTGAGGCGGAGCTCATCTGAGGCCGCTAATCACACTGAAAGGACTCGAGCCTGTAAGGTCGGGACATCGAGATGGTAAAACCTGACAAAGGTGGACGGCGAAGACCAGCCGGCCGCCACACAGATGTCTTGGATGGAAACTCCGTTGGACCAAGCCCATGAGGAGGCCATCCCTCTAGTGGAGTGGGCTCTGACTCCTATGGGGCATTTGGCTCCCAGTGAGGAGTAGCACAGCGTAATAGCGTCCACTATCCAACGAGAAATGCGCTGTTTTGAGACCGGAGATCCTTTGGTGCGGCCTCCAAAACAGACAAAGAGCTGATCTGACTGTCTGAAAGACTGCGATCGCTCTATGTAGGTCCTCAATGCCCTGACAGGGCAGAGTAACTCCAGCCCTTGCTCTTCCGTCGAAGGGGGCAGAGCAGAGAGCGAGATGACCTGAGCTCTAAACGGCGTTGAGAGCACCTTAGGGACGTAGCCATGCCTGGGTTTTTAGAACGACCTTAGAGTCTCCAGGCCCGAATTCGAGGCATGCAGGGCTCACAGAGAGGGCCTGCAAATCGCCAACACGCTTAACCGAGGCCAGTGCTAACAGCAAGGCGGTTTTTAGCGTCAATGGCCTGAGGTCGACTGAGCCCATTGGTTCAAATGGGGCTCCTTTTAAGGCCCTGAGGACCAAAGACAGGTCCCAGGAGGGAACGGTGAGGGGGCGAGGGGGATTCAATCGCCTAGCGCCCCTCAGGAAACGGATGACAAGTCCGTTTCGTCCCACTGATTGGCCAGCAATAGGAGCATGGAACGCTGCAATGGCTGCTACGTAAACCTTGAGCGTGGAAGGGGTGCGCCCCATTTCCAAGCGTTCTTGGAGGAAAGACAGTATAGAAGATACGTCACTCTCCATTGGGTCTATGTTGCGTGACGAA
Source organism: Chanodichthys erythropterus (assembly GCF_024489055.1). Lineage (NCBI taxonomy): Eukaryota > Metazoa > Chordata > Actinopteri > Cypriniformes > Xenocyprididae > Chanodichthys > Chanodichthys erythropterus. The sequence continues at coordinate 17,490,191 of NC_090230.1, read as the reverse complement.
CACCAGTCAGCAAAGACCGACCATTTCTGGTCGTAGAGGCGTCTCGTGGACGGCGCTCTAGCCTGAGAAATGGTATTTAGGACGTCCCTGGGGAGGTTAGTAGGCTCCCATCGAGGGACCAGAGGTGCAGAGCCCAGAGCTCCGGCTGTGGGTGCCAGATTGCCCTGTTCGCCTGAGAGAGGAGGTCCCGTCTCAGGGGGATCGGCCACGGGGCTCTCAGAGAGAGCTTGAACAGCTCCGAGGACCAAATCTGGTTCCTCCAGAGCGGGGCCACTAGAAGGACTCTGTGTTGGTCTTCTCTGATGCGCCTGATGACCTGAGGGATCAGGGCGATCGGAGGAAAAGCGTAAAGGAGCGTGCTGGGCCATGAATGGGCCAGAGCGTCGACCTCCTTCGAGAAAAATGTTGGGCAATGAGAGTTGTCTTCTGAGGCGAAGAGGTCTATCTTTGCCTTCCGAAGAGCTCCCAAATCCTGAGGACAACCTGGGAATGGAGCGTCCACTCGTCGGAGGGGACGTTGCTCCGTGACAGCATATCTGCACCCAGATTGTTCCTGCCAGGAACATGAGTCGCTCTGAGCGACTGAAGCCTCGGAAGAGCCCATTCCAGTAGACGTTTCGCCAGAGCGCATAAGCGGCTGGACGAGAGACCGCCCTGGTGGTTTAAATATGACACCACTGTCATACTGTCCGGATTGGACTAGAACGTGACGCCCTGTCAAATGAGCCTGAAAGAACTGAAGGGCCTTCATCACTGCTAGCATCTCTAGACAGTTGATGTGCAGAAGGCTTTCCTCTTGGCTCCATGAGCCGAAGGCCGGTCTGCCGTCGCACACAGCGCCCCAACCCGAGTTGGAGGCGTCTGTTGCTAGCACCGTCCTTCGTGAGACCGCCTGTAAGGGAACTCCGCGCTTGAACCATACAGGGTTCGTCCAAGGTTTCAGGGCTAGAAGACAGGCCTGATTGACCTTGAGGCGAAGGCGGCCGTGCCGCCAAGCGCTGGGAGGAACCCGGAACTTCAACCAGTACTGAAGAGGCCGCATCCGAAGAAGGCCGAGCTGTAGTACCGGAGAGGCGGAAGCCATTAGCCCTAGCAGCCTCTGAAAAAACTTCAGAGGGAGGCAGGCTCTGTTCTTGACTGAGGCTGTGAGCTGCTGAATCGTCAGAGCGCGCTCTGGCGAGACTACTGCCGTCATATGGACTGAGTCGAAAACTGCTCCCAGAAACGATATTCGTTGAGTGGGGCACAGCAAGCTCTTTTAGAGCGGCGAGGGCCGCGGAAGCTCTAGAAGCGGTGAAAACCGCTGAAATACGCTCTTTTAGAGCGGCGTTAAGCCGCGGTGAAGCTCTCAAGACGGCGCGCCGGATGGCGGCAGGGGACACACAGGAAGCGGCCGGGAGCGGGAAGCGGGAGGCGGCGACTCGGCGACGGCGCTGATGCTGCAGTCGGAGAGGGCGCCGGCGCTGTCCTCAGTCCGGCGAGTCCAGGCGAGTCCGCTGCGGGAGCCTCTTCAGACGGCGGCGAGAGCAGTCAGGAAGGCGGCGAGCTTCTCGGCTTCAGGCGGAGATCAGCGAGGAGATGATGAGGTCGTCGCTGAAGGAGAAAACACTGAAATCCTATGGCGAAACGCCTGCTTATATAGCCCTTAACCCCGCCCATTTCGGCGGGAATATTCGCGCGCTTTGTCGCCATAGGCTGCGCAGCTATGCCGCGCTGTCATTGGTTCAACAACTTGTCTATGAGTGAACCAATGACGGTGCAGTTACACTGCGTTATTGAAAAAGGCTTCAGCAGCGGGGAAAAAGGGAGACCTTTCCCCATACGCAGTACGAGTGAAGTATCGAAAGGGAACACTATTTTGTGAAGTAGCTAACATAGCATAATCAGATGTTTTATTTTTAGTAACAGTAATACAGCATTTTCTCCATCATACAATACGTTTTAAAATTAATTGCATGCCATTTATCAACAAGCATCCAGCATTTAATATTCTAAAATCAATCTATCTTACTGCAGTGTGCAACAGTGTCTCGCAGCAGCCGCCGAGCGAATGCACAGAGTAACGTTATAACATCATTTTCAACACTCTCAAATGATAAACAACGCTGTTACCTCATATTCATGACCGGATAAGCGGAAGCGGCGCCGGTGACTGTGGCATAATAAAAGCTCCGCTGCTCGTGTGTTGCGCAATCGCTCCAGCAGCCTCGTTCAGCTCCCACAACACTCTGTCCTGCTCTGGTTCATACTACAATAACGTTAATAATCACATCCATGAACATGATTTCTTCCCGAGTCCTATCCCAATTCTTTTCCACCGGCTGTGATGTGAAGACCACATGTCCCAAGATTCCCTGCTTAAACTTGGAGTCATTAAGCTACTCCTTTGTTTTGAATAGGCCTCTAGCGACCTCTAGTGGACAGAAATATTACATATTGTACCTTTAAGTGTCTTTAACTACTAGTATGTAATAAATTTATCATTTAATATGATTTGCTTATCATGTACATACATTGTAGTTATATTTACCTGCATGTAATTACAGCTGTAATTAATTTATTAGGCTACATCTAATTACACTGTTAACGCACCTTTAAGCAACCATACAACGAAAACTGTTTCTAACATTACCCATATCCCACCTCAATAGCAGCAAAAGTGTTTTGCAATACAACATGAACACAGTAAGTACATTGTACCTAGCACTTTTTTTGATACAACAAATGCTTGTCTTTTAAAGTGCCCCTATTATGCTTTTTCAGATATTACCTTTTAATGCAATGTGTAATGTAAACAAACTGCAAAGTTGTTAAGATGAAAGTGCACAATAAATAAAATTAATGTCCCTCAAAATAAAGAATCAACTCTGAACAGCCTAAACAAGTCGTTAAGAATTCAAATCCCACTTCTGTGAGCTACACGTCACAAAGTAACACATTTGCCTAATGCCCGCCTATGGTCTTTATTGGTTGCCCGCGAACAACATCTACTTTGACCCGCCCTCAAACGCTGTAGCGATACAACAGCAGAATAACATTTTCACGTTTGCTTCTCAAATCTCAGTGTGGTCTGAATGGGATTTACAAAAATAGAACAATATCCACTTTATTTGGACCAGCTTTCTCCTCAGAATCACAGCCTGCAAGTATGATTAATTATTGATGTATATATTTTCTACTGGGTGTTCAAAATATGTAGTTTTGTGTTTTATATTGTGCTAAGTCTCCAGCTAACCGGCTAACTCACGTCTTACTGAAATACTTCTGCAAATCAGCTGTGGCTCACTTTTACCTAAAATTGTGTCCATTAATGCAGATTGTCTGTCGTTCTTACTACTCTGAGTAGTGAAAAGGATGGAGCAAGATTTGTTTTACAAACTTTAATGTTACATCAGTCATTCACATTAGTGCTTGGCTAATGTTAGCATTATTTTCAATACAGTTAATGATACAGTTCCCACATGTGCACCGCAATATTTGTTGATTACACACTTGTTAATACTGATGTAGAGGAATTACAGTTGGAACATCTCATAATATACATCAAACTGAGTAGTGTATCACTGAGAAACGTCCTGCTCAAGTCGTTCAAGGCTCAGGTTGAATAACTAGTTCTTCCAATGTTTCATCATCAGACTGCAGAAAATGATTGCTAAAATTAGGGATTTAGAGAGACTGAAGCATCGGATGAGTCGTTTGAGAATCATTGAAAAATGTGGTGATGTACAATGCATATTATGAGAAAATGAAAAGCGGTTTTTGACATGCAAACCTATTATGGGAGACCTCCAAAACAAAATTAAGAACCTTTAAAATGGCATAATGGGGCACTTTAAATCTTACAAATAGCAATTTCTGACCAACAGAGCTCATCATTAACGATTTATATGTTTGTATGAATTTATATTCCCTAAATGCCTTTAAAGGTGCCCTAGAATTAAAAACTGAATTTATCTTGGCATAGTTAAATAACAAGAGTTCAGTACATGGAAATGACATACAGGGAGTCTCAAACACCATTGTTTCCTCCTTCTTATATAAATCTCATTTGTTTAAAAGACCTCTGAAGAACAGGCGAATCTCAACACAACACCGACTGTTACGCAACGGTCGGGGTATACACCTCCAATATTTGCATATGCCAGCCTATGTTCAAGGCATTACACAAGGGCAGCCAGTATTAACGTCTGGATGTGCACAGCTGAATCATCAGACTAGGTAAGCAAGCAATAACAATAGCGAAAAATGGCAGATGGAGCAATAATAACTGACATGATCCATAATATCATGATATTTTTAGTGATATTTGTAAACTGTCTTTCTAAATGTTTTGTTAGCATGTTGCTAATGTACTGTTAAATGTGGTTAAAGTTACCATTGTTTCTTACTGTATTCACGGAGACAAGAGCCGTCATTATTTTCATTATTAAACATTTGCAGTCTGTATAATTCATGAACACAACTTCATTCTTTATAAATCTCTCCAACAGTTTAGCATTAGCCGTTAGCCACGGAGCATAGCCTCAAACTCATTCAGAATCAAATGTAAACATCCAAATAAATACAATACTCACATAATCCGACGCATGCATGCAGTATGCATGACGAACACTTTGTAAAGATCCATTTTGAGGGTTATATTAGCTGTGTAAACTTTGTTTATGCACTGTTCAAGGCAAGCGCGAGCTCCAGGGGCGGAGAGCGCGAGCAATTAAAGGGGCCGCAACCTGAATCAGTGCATTTCTAATTATGCCCCAAAATAGGCAATTAAAAAAATTATAAAAAAAAATATATGGGGTATTTTGAGCTGAAACTTCAGACTCATTCAGGGGATACCTTAAGGCATCTTTACACAGCCGATTTATGGCTGCTCTGAAAGCGGGTCTTTATCCGCTCAGAATTAAGTGTAAAGACGCAATGCCGTGTTAAACAAGACCTCAAATATGCCGGGTCTGACCCACCTCAGCCCCTAGTATCAAAGGCAAGTCTGATACTGTTCTGGTTCAGTATAAATGAACACGGAATATAACCGCCCTAAACTACATCATTGTCATGACAACCAAAAGCATTCCATTCAGCTCAGGCGGCGCGAGATTCAAGAAGCAGGAGACGAAACATATAACTTAGGGCAAATAATAAAAATAATGTCTTCCAACAAGCAAACCACCAAAATAACAGCAGAGAATCGTCGTGTGTCATCAGTTGGCTTTCGCCGTTTGTAATCTTCCTATGAAGAGACTGTCAGATCAACGTGCTGCTACATTTCTCTCAGATAAGGTAAATGCTTAACACAATCGGCGTCACTTTGATTGTGTACTGTTATATTATCTTCCAAAAATCTTCTCCTTGAGGATGATATTTCACCCACACACGACGGTCTGGTGATCTGCTGCTGCCTGATACACGCAAATGCTAGCATCATTTGTTGTTTCTGTCTCTTTGGAAAAACAACAACAACAACAAAAAAAACTCGACCTCTTTTAATCCTGTTGTGAACTACCCCGTGTAATAATATTTTTTTTTGTAGCATCGTTCCAACTGTAACAATTTTTATTATGACAAACATCAAAGCGTGAGATAGCACGCAGTTAGCCTACTACTTTAAATTAGGGCTGGACGATTATGGCCTAAAATCAAAACCTCGAGTAATTGAACATTTTACCTCGATTACGATTAATGAACGATTATTTTATTTATTTATTTATTTATTTTTTGCCCTCATAGTTCACTGGTTTGTACTGTAAATAGCCTATGATTGACTATTAAGGTGGGATTTTTTTTCCCCCTGTTGAGTGATCTGACATCATAGCTCACTATCAGCAGTTAGGCTATTTTATCTGTGGTTTGTAACATTTCTTACAGGTTTCTGCTCGTTGTTAGTCATACCGTTTCTCTATTAATTGTGAAGCTGTGGGTTGTAAATAGTTCCTTCAAAAGTAGAAAAAATTGATGCTATAACTTTCTTTTTTTAAAGTTTCCAAGCTATTTTAGTGATAAATAACAGGACAGAGCTGACAACAAGTTTCTGCGTTCCTCTGTGTGCGCGCGATCTTCACGTTTTGCGCAGCTGTTTGTGTGAGTGTTCGTCAAGTCAGGTCAAATTTATTTATATAGCGCTTTTACAATTGGTAATTGTTCAAAGCAGCTTTACATATTAGAAGCACAGAAAAAGGGAAGTGGTTAAAAATAAGCTGTACAACCAAGCGTGGTAATATGTAACATATACAAGATGGTGCTACATTAAGCCAATGTCGGCTGACTTCCAGGGGTGGAAAAAAACCCCTAGGAGAAAAACCCAGCGTGCTAGCACTGGGAAAAAAGTCCTAGGAGGGAAAAACCCCTTGGAAGATATATATAATATATGTAAATGAATATGGAGATCAAAATCTGAATTATACATTTTTATTATAGAGATTAAAAATAAATTATATATAAATATATGTAAGCGGATGCGGAGATTAAAAATCTGAATTATACATTTTTATTATAGAGATTAAAAATAGATTATATATAAATATATGTAAACGGATACGGGGATTAAAAATCTGAATTATAGATGCAGCCAGAACTGGGTCTGTAGGCCCATTGTCTCCTGGGCTACGTTGTAGTCAGGTCCAGACACAGGTTCTCCATCTGATCTGGATACGGCCTGAATCCAGCACCCGGCAAACCTCAGGATAAGCAGAGAGACAGATATTAGCGTAGATGCCATTCTTATTCTGATGTACAGGTATATCTAGTGTAATAGGAAATGTTCTCGGTTCCGGCCGACCTAATTATTGCAGCGTAACAATCCTTTAACGGATTTGAAAAATGTAAATGTATTGATAATGTGTTATGTGTATGCAAGAGCAAAGAAATGTGTTTTTAGTCTAGATTTAAACTGACAGAGTGTGTCTGCTTCCCGAACAATGCTAGGAAGATTGTTCCAGAGTTTAGGTGCTAAATAGGAAAAGGATCTGCCGCCTTCAGTTGATTTTGATATTCTGGGTATTATCAACTGGCCTGAATTCTGAGATCGCAATAAACGTGAAGGACTATAATGCATTAAGAGCTCACTTAGTTACTGGGGAGCTAAACCATTTAGAGCTTTATAAGTAATTAGCAAGAAATCTATACGATGTTTAATAGGGAGCCAATGTAATGTTGACAGAACTGGGCTAATATGGTCATACTTTCTGGTTCTGGTAAGAACTCTAGCTGCCGCATTTTGGACCAACTGTAGTCTGTTTAAAAGCCGAGCAGAACAACCACCCAGTAGAGCGTTACAATAATCTAGTCTTGAGGTCATGAATGCATGAACCAACTGTTCCGCATTTGTCATTGAGAGCATATGCCGTAATTTAGATATATTTTTTAGATGGAAGAAGGCGGTTTTACAGATACTGGAAACATGACTTTCAAATGAAAGATTGGTAAAGATCGTGCCACATGCAGCTGCGCGAGCGCGGCATAGACATATGTATATATCTGTGCGAGCGCGGTAGCTCGATATAATAATACACATCCGATCGTCTAATCGCTCGAATGTCCAAACCATAAAACAAATACAACTGACAAAGTTTAGTGAAGGCGCAAGGCTCACCGCTCGCGCGCCATCACTATGTATTGAACCGGCGTTCACCTCCATGTTTTGCTTTTATGCCACTGACTGGACGGGGCGGAGTCACGCGGCTACACACGCAGTTATGTTTTTAAGGGGGAAGTATTAACAGGATTAAAAAAACTGAAATAACCGACATGGGAAAATTACGTCGGTTAGAGGTTCTGAATTTGGGTTTCGATTACTTTTCGATTAATCGCCCAGCCCTACTTTAAATTTTCGTTTTTTTTTTATTTCGAGTTATATTTCATTGTTTATTATTTAATTATTTTTAAATTAATTTTGTTAAAACTGTTAGTTTTGAAATACTTGTTCAAAGCATTGTTTCCCGCGATTTTAATTCCTGTGTAAATGCATTTATGCCGCTTCAGAGGAGCATTAAACAGTCTGTGTAAATGCACGTTTTTGTGATTTTATGCCGCTTCAGAGTTGGTTTCTGTGCCGCTTTTTCTGTGCGAAGATGCCTTTATATTACATCTTGTAAAAAAAAAAATGTTCGATGGCACCTTTAAAATAAAAAATCCATTCAGTTTTCATGCATGGAATTCACTTTTTAAATGTCTTGATATTTGAAGGTTTTCCATGGCAATAGAGGTATAAAAGAGGTACTGTTAATTCTCAGTACCAATGTTCAGTTCATTGAACACACGTTGACTTATTGTGGCAAGATACCCCAACTGCAGGGCATATTGAAATATAGGGTAAGCTTTCACAATAGGATTCTGATATACACTAGCAAAATTGAAACTATGCAGCATGCAAATGGTACAAAATATAAAATAATTTTTGACTAAAATAAATAATAATTAATAAATGGTTAAAAATTGGAACAACTTGCTCCAACTGTTCTGTGTGATAACTGCTCCCCAATCCCATCAGCTGAAATGAGATGAGTTCTCATCCATTGTCTACCAGCCTACAACACATTACACATTTTCTAAGGTGTCTAATTTCACCGTTTTCTAATTATCCAATCCAGGGGGAAATACACTAAAAGCTGACTTGCCGTGTCAGCACTGGCTGCAGACTGTTGTGAATACCACGTAAGGTATCACTGTGGTTTCAGAGCCATAGTGAGACTGAATAATTAATAGAAGCTTTCTCGTTGACAGAAGTACTTTGGGAGCCATTAGCTCAGGTACCTGACCAGCGTAAGCATATTAGTCAGAAAGAGGTGATTCTGAACAGACTGATTTTCCCACAAACTGATTGATCAGAAGCCCGCATGTTAATAATGTGATATATATTTCCTAAAATGAAGTACCAAAAGGCAAAAAAAAAGAGCATTACTTTGAATCACAGTGCTGCTTTTTAGGTATAAGCAAGCAATCTTTCTAAGATGTTCTAAACAAAAAATAAAAGTTCAATACCTCACGTTTTGTTTAGAGTAATAAGGCATTCCTTAGCACACAGTGTATTGTCCTAGTTTCGGATTTCTTTCCATTCGCTTGTGTTCTCCAGCTCTGTTCCAAACCTAATGAGCTGCCTCACTGCCTACATAAACGGATACGTTTTAAGGCAGCATCCTAAATGAAATGAAAATTGACTTTCTTAACACGTGCACTATTGTGAACAATTATCTGTTGCATGTGTTTGTAATGTGCAATCAAAATATAATAACTTGCACGTCCTCTGAAAGGCCACACAAAGAGCACTCTGCACGGGAGACGCGACTCACATGGCGAGTTTCAAATGGCATAAATTTCTATGAAACACACTTGGAAGGAATAACAATCGTGGTAGCTATAGTTGTAGCATCTTTCCAAACAGAAGTGCTTAAAAAATCTACCACTAGTGTGTTGCCATTAAATTGTATCTATATTTACACATCATATTTGTTCCATGGCATAGCATTCAAGGTCACATTTCTGTTTCCATGTGTGTTGCCTGGAATTGAACCCATGACCTTGGCATAACTGTGCTAAGTTAAGCTACTGTTCTAAAATAAACCTACTTCAAAAGACCTTTAGAAATGAAAGCTTTTATAGGGTTCAAAGGATGGACACATCACTCCCAAGCATGCAAAATTTCTTGAAAAAGTTTTAACAGCTCTCACTGTGATAGGTAAAGCTTTTAGTGGGAGTAGAGCATGACCAATGCTGAACCCATTGTTGATTCCAGTTTGAAGTTAACATGTTGTTAAGCTATTATTTTATCGCTACTTCAGAGTGCTGCAGGGATGAAGGTCAAAACCCAGAAATGAGTTAGCATTTTAGCACTTATGGTTTCATTGTCCCAAATATAGTGTTTTTTTTAAATGGGTTTTTGGTTAAATGCCTGAAATAAGGTCTGTAGTGAACACAAGCTAAATATATGATATGTAATGCTCCATTATGATTTTTTAAAGCTTTTACTTGTCTTGTAAAAGGTGGTTGCTAACAAGTAGCTAAATTGGACTACAGAGGATCATCATGGTGGTTAAATCATCTACTCACTAGTCTGCTTTCAGAGCCTCATTGTGTTTATAATCACGCTCTTGCAAACTATCTTAACTCAAACTTTCAGGGAAATTTATTTATTTATTTTTTTTTAAATAAAGACGGAAAGAGTTGTTGGAAGCTTATTAAGTCATACAAGCGTGGTGTAGTTTGTTTAGCATTTTACTTCTGTCAATTGTATTTAGGCTTAAGAATTCATAAATGTTGTGTTCATCTGTGTTGATTATCATGATGAATAGAACAAGTAACAATCATAAACTTTTGTTGGTCAAAAAGCTGATTTTCTGCAATAATCTAAAAACAAATGGAAAAAATCCTGTTTGGTTTTTGTCAAAGGAACACGGGTGATGCTAACTTCTGGGCTGGCCTAAAAAATAGACATAATTGTAACACTTTATTGAATAAAATCGATTTACTGGGGGGCCACATTGAGTACATTTATAATTAACACTGACATTCTATTAATAAATGCGTTCTGGGATTGCCTTTAATATGGATACATCCTTTTGGTACATCCTCGTGGTTGGTGTATGGCTATGATATATTAAAGGTGCCCTTTTTCACAAGATGTAATATAAGTCTAAGGTGTCCCCTGAATGTGTCTGTGAAGTTTCAGCTCAAAATACCCCATACATTTTTTATCATTAAATTTTTTAACTGCCTATTTTGGGGCATAATTAGAAATGTGCCGATTCTGTGCGTGTCCCCTTTAAATGCTCGCGCTCCCCGCCCCCAAGCTCGCAACTCTATAATACATTGCATAACCAAAGTTCACACAGCTAATATAACCCTCAAAATGGATCTTTACAAAGTGTTTGTCATGCAACATATTGGATCATGTAAGTATGGTATTTATTTGGATGTTTACATTTGATTCTGAATGAGTTTGAGGCTGTGCTCCGTGGCTAAAGCTAACATTACACTGTTGGAGAGATTTATAAAGAATGAAGTTGTGTTTATGAATTATACAGACTGCAAGTGATTAAAAATGAAAATAACGACATGGCTTTGGTCTCCGTGAATACAGTAAGAAACAATGGTAACTATAACCACATTTAACAGTACATTAGCAACATGTTAACGAAACCTTTAGAAAGACAATTTACAAATATCACTAAAAATATCATGATATCATGGATCATGTCAGTTATTATTGCTCCATCTGCCATTTTTTGCTATTGTCCTTGCTTGCTTACCTGCATAAAGTCTGTTGATTCGGCTGTGCAGCTCCAGACGTTAATACTGGCTTGTCTAATGCCTTGAACATGGGCTGGCATATGCAAATATTGGGGCGTACACCCCGACTGTTACGTAACAGTCAGTGTTATGTTGAGATTCACCTGTTCTTCAGAGGTCTTTTGCAAAAATCAAATTTACATAAGAAGGAGGAAACAATGGTGTTTGAGACTCACTGTATGTCATTTCCATGTACTGAACTCTGAATTTTTCAATTCTAGGGCACCTTTAAAGGCAGCAGCTATTTACTCCAAGTGAAAATACCCCTATATTCTATTTACACTCAGTGACAAGAGCATCATTTTCTTAGCGATATGCTATTTACACTAGGTGAAAATAGCGATAGATTTTATTTACACCTTGCAATCACAGTAAATAGTAATTAGATGTTATCTATAATTTATATTGGCAGATACTATTTGCATCTCAGCATTTTTGTACATTAACAGGATGCAATAATATCATTGTGTAAATGATTATATTTATTAAAATTATTAAATGGATGCTGCCTTATTGGGATGATAAAAACCCTCCACACATTCCGCCTAACCCTACCCAATAAACAATTTTAATATTATTAAACACTCGTTCACAGTTTATTTTCACTCTATTAATAAATAATAAAACATTATTTTCATTTTTATTGAAAATAAATGCGAGCTCGGCAAAAGGCGGATTTGAACCCGTGTCGATCGTGTTAAAAGCCAGGTTTGCGAGCCTTACTCACTACTGCTACACCACTGAAGACCGCAAAGTCTATGCATCTTTTCTAAAACTTGAGTGGCCCAACCAGACATTGGTGGGCGGAGCTAGTGTAAGTAGCATTTGCTTACAAGGGACCCTATTTGCACTTAGTGTAAATAGACACTCAATACTGCCGCCTCATAGGAAGCTCACTAGGTTTTGGAATACAGCAAATAAGTCAGATTATAGACATTTCTGAGAGACAGAACCATTAAAAACACTCATAATAGACTGCTGAAGGTCAGAAAAGGTTGACGTAGGTGTTAGTGAACTGATATTTCTGATAATTAACCTTTGCAGGAAACAGGATGATTGTGGTCAGTGCAGTCATGGTCAAAACATGTAGAACACACTCACACATAATAAAAGCTCACTGAGATGATACTGACAGACCGCATCCCAAAGTTCTGACGCTATTTTTCTGGCATGATCATGCAAATATTTTCACACTTACTGATGCGTCCATGTTTCACTCAATCACCATTTTCATGTACAGTACAGTATGGTCTAAAGTGCAGTTTCCCTCATGTTTTGCTGCCAATGTATCTGGATTAGTGTAAATGTAGCTATTAGCAGTCTTGCGCATGACAGTGCTCTGAAAATGAGCCGCTCAAGTTGAAAGCTGTTGCTGGTTTGTGCTTTGTCCCTTCTTGGACCACTGTTGATAAATTCTCACTGCCTACCGGGAGCAACACACAAGCCGTGCCATTTCAGAGATACTCTGACCCAGTCGCCTTGCCATAACAATTTGGCCATTGTCAAAGTTGCTCAGATCTTTATTCCTGCCTTATATCTCCTGCGTCCAACACGTTGATTACGATCTACCCAGACCTTGATATGTGGCCTTGATCGGAGATGATCAACAATATTTGCTTCACCTGTGACTGGTCATAATATTTTGGCTCATCAGTGTATCTTTAAGGGTCATATCAGGTAGAAAAGGTTTAAGGTAACAGCAGCACAATGTAGAGAGATGAAAAGGTCCATAAAACTCATTTGCTGCCACATTATGAATATGTGTACCCTTTAATGTCCCTCTCGATAATTCTTCCCTTATTGAGGGAAAAAAGAACTCTGAAGCTACCTATTCTCTATAAATGCAACAAATATATTTTTAGGAAATGTAAAATGCAATTGAATTTGATTTTATCAGTAATAAACTTTAGTTATGCTAAGTCTACAATTAAAGGATTTGTTTACTTTCAAACTAAAATTTCCTGATCATTTACTCACTGCCCTCCTCAGGTCAAAGTTTGAACTAAATTGTCATATACAATATGCTAGTGCAAGTATATAACAATTAGTTTAAACTTTGACCTGTGGAGGGCAGTAATACAATTAGCAGCATCTGCACTGCTGGAATTCTAATAGAGAAGAAGAAGAAGAGAGCTAGTTCAAGATGAGCATTTATGGTTAAAACGTATAGAATTTTTATAAAATGAGTGATGGTTTCTCTACATAAGACCCTTATTCCTTGTCTGGGATTGCGTAGAATGCTTTGAAGCTGCAATGAAACTGTAATTTTGACCCTCAAACGTTTGGAGGCCATTGAAGTCCACTATAAGGAGAAAAATCCTGGAATGTTTTCATCAAAAACCTTAATTTCTTTTCGACTGAAGAAAGAAAGACATGAACATCTTGGATGACATGGGGGTGAGTAAATTATCAGGAAATTTTAATTTGAAAGTGAACTAATCCTTTAAATTCAAAGTAGGATGCGCATATCCGAACATCACTTAAATAGGTGCTTGATCAAAAGAAAACTTAGCTGAAATGCAAAAGAACCAGCACGCTGCTATTTATGCTCCAAAGAAGTTTAGGAATTTGCAATGTTTTCATATTCATCACGTTGATATAAAAGTTGTTGATATTTGTTGATTTCTTTGCCTGATGAAGGCCACTTGTGGTTGAAATGTTGCAATTTATTAAACTTCTTTGTGGGCAGCAATGGCAGTGTGCCTATTCTTTTGCATTTCAGACAAGTCTACAATTACCTTTGCAAAAAGTTGTGATGCTGGTTTGCAAACGTCCATGAAGAATAATCTTCGAAAATGTTGAGCTAATGTATACTTCACACTGACCTCATTTTTTCCCCAGTACATAATGCAAATGCTTATCTATTCATTGATTATCTACCACAAGTTTGTGAGCGTGTACGTAAGCATCTTCAGCGGACACAAAACATCATGACATCGGACACACACTTGTCATCAGCAGAGACCTCCAACATGTTGAGCGTTTCATATTCCACTCGGTCTGAGCTGTTGTGACCGGACCTCACTCGTCCTTTGTTTACTCTTTCCCAGCATTTGCGCTTTCAACATCAAGAGCAGAGATGAAAGAAGACGCTCAGACTTTAGCATGCAAATTGGAGCACGGGCAGTATGGGAAGTGTCACATCACATATAGCTGTTGGTTTGATGTGGTAACAAGCACAAGAAAGAGCTGATACCACAAGACCTACTGCAAACCAAATACAAGGCCTCAATACAATGTTACTCAGCTAGACCGGTTTTGACATTGTGTGGGTTAGGGTTATGCAATGATTTGTGCAATATATATATATATATATATATATATATATTCATTAAAATTAAACCACATTCCTTTAAAACAACCAAATACATTTTGCCTAAAATCCATTTCCCCCATTTTGTATATATCCCCAGTTATATATATATACAGCTATGGAAAAAATTAAGAGACCACTTAACATTGATTTCTGAATATATATATATATATATATATAATATATATATATATGTATGTGAAGAGGAATATGATTTGAACAAGGTCAGGCAGCTCATCAACTTTTCACAATTTCTTGATATCATCAGTCAAAAGCCAAAAAAGAGAGAGATTTTTAATTTAAAAATATTTAATATAATTATTAAATGTGGAAACCTTTTCACTTTCAACATATTTTTGAGTAGATAATGTTGATTTTTAATTGAATAAATGTTATAAAACCAAAGGTTGTATTATTAATATCAAACATACTGTACTTGTACTCCACCATTTTATTCAATAAGCGCAAAATTCTGACAGACCTACTGCGGCTTGAATCTAAAAGTAGATCTTGATGCAGATTAGTAGTGGCCCTCAAAGTAAAAAATTAATCAAATTCCAATTACTTTGAAGTTCAGGATCACTATGGAATTCTCTAGATACTAAATTAGGAGCCTGAAGAAAAAATCCATGCGATTTTTCCATCCTGTTTGCTGGGAGGAGTGTTTTCACACTCCTATTTTGCCTGAACCCAGAGTAGTCGGGTCTTCAATAACTTAATCGGGAAAATACCTCCTATGGAGCGCATCCTCACGTATTTCTCAAGTTAGATAAGCTTGATCGTCAGGGAGCAAAGTGAGAAAGAGGAGCCAGCTGCATTTTGTGGAATGGACCTCAAACCAAGCTTTGAGAGAGATTAGCTGTTATTTCCATTAGGTTTTCCTCGTCTAGCTTAATGAGCTTCCTCATAGAATACCAGCTTCCAGGGAGCTGTTGTATTGTGTGACAGTGTGTACAGTTTATACTAAGCACTAATGGAGCATTGCAAAGTACTGCCGTATAAGGACCTCATAAAGCATCTCATGAGGCAGGTTCATTTGGGACTGGAATGTTATTAGGACTAAACAGTTGGTCGTCTAAAGTCACAAACACCCAAAGCAATGCGAGAGCTATTAAAAGCAGATTCAGAAGTATTTAGCCTGTAGTACATATTGTACTTGTTCTGTGCTTTTTTGAGTCCCTTTATAGGTTCGTTAATGCTTTCCAATGTTAAAATAAGTGACTTGGCTCAGAAAAGAAATGTTGTATAAATCTGTGTGCAAGTTTAAACGGCCATAATTACTCCACAAAAAGAAAAACAAAACAAAAAAACATTCAACTCTAGATGGTGCACGCTGATTGGTCCTTTACATGCAGGCTGTAAGCAGGCTGTAATCCTCTGCTGACCCTGCAGCCAATGAGATTGCTTGTTCAACATTTAAATAGTCTGCTTCAGTGTTTGCTGTAAGCTAGTCCTGCAGCGCGCTATCAGAGTTCCTCTGAAACCCTCCACCTCCCCAGCTCCACCTGCCTAGATCTGCAACAGGATTTATGTATGTCTCTTTATGCAGCAGCAGCAGCATATCATACATGCTCACAGCAGTGTATCTCTGTATTAGCAATAGCAAGTCCATACTTGCTCTGAAGCAGCAGCAGCATGAGTAGGTGAGTATTAACATCACCATATTCAATTACATGTTAACACTATTCAGAGAGTTGTCTTGATTGAAATACACATTTTTGTATAACATACACTACCCTCCAAAAGTTTGGAAACACCCTAGAAAAGTGGGGTTTTCGACAATATTGGCATGAATCCTTTTAAATTTGTGATAATTTTGCACTAACTACGAAAAAATATTTTATTACATAAACAGTTTATAAATGAAAAAACTTACATTTTCAATTCATCAAAATATCCACCATTAGCAGCTATTTGGGTTCTAATTGGTTCATTGTATTCTAAACTTAATTGGCAATCAGTTGTTGAAGCTATTAAGGTGTGCTGACCCAAAAATCTTTTACAAACCTGGGCCAAGTTTAAACCAGTAACCAGGCATCACAGCTGGCAAAGGGGCATGTCTGACTTTGACATGTATATATTGCCATTATTATGTAATCAAAATGAAAATTATTATTGCTGGTCTTCAATGATAATGTCAAGTTACTGTAATGTATTTGCACCAAAAAAATGATAAGGATTTATGCTGATATTGTCCAAAACCACACTTTGCCAGGGGTGTTTCCAAACTTTTGGAGGGCAGTGTATAATAAATTACATCATTATCCCCAGTTTCACAGACAAGGCCTAAGCTAGTCCCAGACTAAAATGCATGTTTGAGCTGTTTTAAATGAAAGCAACTTGCACTGACATATCTTAAAATAATGTCAGTGCCATTGTTTTGTCTCAAGATACTACTCTCAAGAAGCTACTTAAATATCCTAATTGAACTAAGGTCTAATCCTGGCTTAGGCGCATTGTCTGTGAAACTGGGCCAATACGTACTATAGATAATATTATCTTAATAAAACATTTTATATTTAATAATAAACTTACAAATTATATTATTTTGTGTAATAGTAGGGCTATAAATTCTACTAAACGACTCTACATGTAATTTTTACTGTAAAAAATACACAATTTACAGTAAAATATTGTTAAAGCTTTTTTAGTGTAGTTTCACTTTATATTTTATGGTAAATACAGTACAATAAAGAATGTTCCCTGAAGTCTCTGAATGACAACACAATTTTCATCTGATATCACAGTGAAATCTTGAAAACAACAGCTGCCAGTTTACTTACCATTAATTTAAGTGAGTGTTTTTAGAATGTATGACTGCAAAGAAAGTTTTTATTTATTTATTTATCGGATTCATTTTTGTTTTTTGTTTCTTTGTGTCATGTGAGTCGGAGTAAAGCGTGTTTGGCATGCTGATGTATTGGCCTCCTCTGGGAACAGACACACAAAATCCTGTTTCACGCAGTTCTTCAGAATTCCCTTAGTGGAACTGCTTTGCATTTTAAATATACAATTAGTTATTCCTGTTTGGCACAAACAGGAGACATTTAAATAGCCACACTCAGCCTTTGGCGGGAGCATACAGCGGGTGGGATCCATTCTCTCCACACGTTCCGATGCGCGTCCCCAGGGTACACCTACTGTATATGGTCCTTTTTCTGGCTCATATCATTTTGGTCATTGCTGTGTAAATTGTGCATATAGTATGCCACATAAACATTGGCTTTAAGCCTTGCTCCAGTCTGAGGTAGTCAAAGGGCTCTTTGTTAAATCGCTAGGACTAGTGGTGCGCTATAAACCCAGCTGTTGGGCACGCTGAAGTCCAGTTAAAAGCACATTGTAATACCTGCTTGCGGCATTGACCCCTGCTGCACCCTTGCCACGTGCAATCTACAAAGAAATAACACACCAAGCATGCAGGCAACACAGCTATTAGCTCTTTTTCATCTCTCTAAGTGTTTTGCTGGCAAACTGAGTTTTTTTATTTTATTTATTTATTTAGCTTGCTATGTTGAATGAAATAAAATTAAATAAACTCCATGGCCTAAATTTGGGTTTATTGATTTAGCAATTACCTTCTGAACATCTTCTCAAATCCACAAGGATTATCACAACAAAAAGAGGGAAACCACAGCCATGCTTATAGGTTCACATGCTTCATTACCTCCCATCATCACGTTATCATCGCTTTATAAACATGGTGAATTAATCGACTGGGAAGAATAATCAGTAATGATTAAACATCATCTGTGTCTGTTTTTGTATTATTTAATTATTTATACCTTTTTATTGTATTTACATTTATGTACATACAGTAATTTATGTCTCATATAACACATAACATGCCAAGACATTTTAAGCAATTAGCTATGAGAAACAATGCTGTGAATAACTAAGGTCAAATACTAGTTAAATAGGTATATAAAACTATAGGCTACACACACACACACACACACACACACACACACACACAAATAAGGTCTTAATATCTTTTGATAAAAGATGCCTTTCCCTTAGTGTAGTTTCATTTCCATGGCAATAAAACTCTGTTTGCCTTCGCCATTTGCCAGGTGATCTGAGACACTGCCTAAGCAACATAGCACATTTACCAGCTGTGTTCTGTGTGGAAACTGCTAAACAATACTGCTAAAATCCACATAATGCTTCTTGCTTGGGTCGCATGAGCGTGCACAAGGAACGGAGATTCCTGTTCAAAGCGCTGTAATCACTTCACTCCAGCTCCACGTCGGGTTTTCAACCTTCCGCTCACTGGTGAGAGAAATCCCGCCCGGACTACACTCCATTTGTACTGTTACCGATTTATGTAAAGTTATTTTGATATGTTTTCTACAGAAAATGAATGCCTGAAAACAAGGTATATTAAGTGGATTATTATTATATTTATTATATTAATAATATGTTTATTATTATATTTATTATTATTATATTTGTGCAATTTCCGAGCAGTTGCGAGAGCAACACATTAAAGGGCCCCTTGTCGTTCTACACCTGTAAGACCTTCGTTCATCTTCAGAACACAAATTAAGATATTTTTGATAAAATCCGAATGCTCAGTGAGGCCTGCATCGCCAGCAGTAATACTCTCTTTTTCAGTTCCCAGAAAGCTACTAAAAACATATTTAAAACAGTTAATGTGACTACAGTGGTTCAAGCTTAATATTATAAAGCGACGAGAATACTTTTTGTGTGACAAAAGAAACAAAATAGCGACTTTATTTAACAATACCTTGTGATGGGCGATTTCAAAACACTGCTTCATGAAGCTTCGAAGCGTTACGAATCATTTGTTTTGTTGTGGAGATAACCAATATGAGCTGTACTGAAAATTTCCTACCAAAAGAATCAGTTTATCTGGAGAAACCTAGAGTTGATATGGTCAATTTGATTACTCAAGGTTTGCAAAAAGAACAAGACGAAATCAAGAAGAAGAAGAGAAGAAGAACCACAAGAGCGGAAGGGATGAAGATGGATCCGAAGGCCAAAGAAATGCTAAAATTACAGAGACAACAGCAAAGAATTAATTTGAGATTGATCATGCTTATTAAACAATCATGTATGTTGAATACTTTTATGTGTGACTTGGAACAAACAAACGAGGTTGAAGCTTTGAATACTAAAGCTTCAGCGCCGGTTGAGGCTGATTATTGTGTGTAAAGGCCAAAAGGTTGAAGCGTAGACTGGCCAAGATGTATTCTATCATTTTAATTTAGAAGTGTTAAGCAAAGCTAACCACAATGTATGCTTCAGTTGCTTTGCGAGAAACCTTAAAGGTGCCCTAAAACTTTTTTTTAAAAGATGTAATATAAGTCTAAGGTGTCCCCTGAATGGGTCTGTGAAGTTCCAGCTCAAAATACCCCATAGATTTTTTTTAAATACATTTTTTAACTGCCTATTTTGGGGCATAATTAGAAACGAGCCGATTTCAGGTTGTGGCCCCTTTAATTGCTCACCCCCAGAGCTCGCGCTTGCCTTAAACAGTGCATAAACAAAGTTCACACAGCTGATATAACCCTCAAAATGGATCTTTACAAAGTGTTCATCATGCATACTGCATGCATGCGTCGGATTATGTGAGTATTGTATTTATTTGGGTGTTTACATTTGATATTGAATGATACTATACTCTGTGGCTAACTGGCTAACACTACACTGTTTGAGAGATTTATAAAGAATGAAGTTGTGTTTATGAATTATACAGACTGCAAGTGTTTAATAATGAAAATAACGACGGCTCTTGTCTACGTGAATACAGTAAGAAACGATGGTAACTTTAGCCACATTTAACAGTACATTAGCAACATGCTAACGAAACATTTAGAAAGACAGTTTACAAATATCACTAAAAATATCATGATATCATGAATCATGTCAGTTATTATTGCTCCATCTGCTATTTTTCACTGTTTTCCTTGCTTGCTTACCTAGTCTGATTATTCAGCAGCGCACATCCAGACGTTAACTGGCTGCCCTTGTGTAATGCCTCGATCATGGGCTGGCATATGCAAATATTGGGGGCGTACCCCCCGACTGTCACGTATTGAAGCTCGTTTCTGCCACAGCTGAGTAAAAAAGCATAATTCTGTAAATCATAATAATGAGAAACTTTCTCGTAATTATGACTTAGTATCTCATTATATTGAGAAAGTTTCTCATAATAATGACTTAGTATGTCAGAATAATGAGAAAATGTCTCGTAATTATGACTTATTTTCTCGTAATAATGACTTAGTATGTCAGAATAATGAGAAACTTTCTCGTAATAATGACTTAGCTTCTCATAATAACGAGAAACTTTCTCGTAATAATGACTTAGTTTCTCATAATAACGAAAAACTTTCTCGTAATAATGATTTAGTTTCTCATCATAATGAGAAACTTCTACGCATGCGCAGAGCAGCGGATAAGTAACACGCTAGCGACATCCGCTGGTCAAATGCGAGAACTCCGCAACCATGGCACGTTCTGCAAAAGTGTAATCTATTATATCATTAAATAAATAACATAATTGAAAAATTATCAGTAGCCTGTATGAGATGGGATATAGTTGTTTATTAATTTGTAACATTCATTTGTATGTTTGTGTATGAACAAGCAGAAACACGGAGTAGTGATCCATGGATTTCACACAGATAGAGGAATGATAAGACAGCACACACCTACATATCCAACTCTGTTAAAGAACGCTTCACCTGGACTGCTGTCTTTTGCATACATTCTAATGAGTCATAAACATCTTAAAAGGTGTTCTCTGTAGGAATATCACTGGAATGAAGGTTTATGACTGGCCAAGTGCTTTAGGACCCGGTTTGTATTAGAAAAGCTTTCCAGTGCCTATGTCTGGCAAACCTGCACATCAAATAGCCCAGACTGATCCGCGAAATACGTGTTAACGTTAACACATAAACCCACACATATTATGAAGACGTTGCATTTGAACTAAACAAATAAATGTCATATTCGTTCATTAATCTGATAGTTTTGAAAGCCTTCGCGTTAATGCAGCAGTTTCCACCGTTACCACGGAAACCACTTTGCGTTCGTGCGCATGGAAAAGTATTGAAGATATACTGGCAATTTATAACTGATTATAACTGTTATTTAATGATACTATAGACTACACTTTGTATATTACACTGAATTTATCAAAAAAGAGGGGCACGAATGCAGAATGTGCCATGTTTGCTGTTCTCGCATTTACGAGCCTTTGACCAGCAGATGTTGCTAGCATGCCACGCCTTTCTGCTCCGCTGCTCTGCGCATGCGTAGAAGTTTCTCATTATTATGAGAAAGTTTCTCGTTATTATGAGAAAGTTTCTCGTTATTATGAGAAACTAAGTCATAATTACGAGGAAGTTTCTCATTATTATGAGATGTTAAGTCATAATTACGAGAACGTTTCTGGAAACAGGCTTCCATAGTTACGTAACAGTCGGTGTCATGTTGAGATTCGCCTGTTTTCCGGAGGGCTTTTAAACAAATGAGATATAAGAAGTAGGAAACAATGGAGTTTAAAACTCACCGTATGTCTTTTCCAAGTACTGAACTCTTGTTATTTAACTATGCCAATCAATTTTTAATTCTAAGGCACCTTTAGGGGGAACTAGTACTGACTGAGCTAACCACTAGGTGCTTTGGTTGCTGAAAAAGAGAAGTATTAAGAGGAATTAATGTCAACTAAGATGTATGCTTTTACCGCAAGCTAACCAATATGCGTATTTTTAATGCAAGCTATATGCCTTTTTGCAGAACTAGAATTGTTTAAGACTAGAACCGCCACGGGGTAAATTTTACCCGTGGCTGTTTTTCAAATGTTCATAACAAGTTTTCAATAAAACATTCAAGTCTCCCAGTCATTGCTAAAATTGTGTAATTTACAATCCCACATCTATGACACAAATTGTGTGATTTATGACACATTAGTATGTTAAATATTTTAACACACTCCCTGTGTTAAGAAGAATAACACACTGGTTGAGTTAAAAGTAACACAAAATGTGTTGTCCTTAACTAGACACAAGGGTGTGTTAAGATATAACACAAGTTGTGTTGTTTTTAACACATCCATTTTAAGAGTGTATATAAGAAGGAGGAAACAATGGAGTTTGAAACTCATCGTATGTCTTTTCCATGTACTGAACTCTTGTTATTTAACTATGCCAATATAAATTCAATTTTTAATTCTAAGACACCTTTTAAAGGGCACCTATTATGCCCCTTTTTACAAGATGTACTGTAATATTGGTCTTGGGTGTCCCCAGAATGTATTTGTGAAGTTTCAGCACAAAATACCCCACAGTTAATTTATAACCATTTGAAAATGTCATTTTTGGGGCCTGTTTTAAAAAGAGCTGTTTTGGTGTGTACCACCTTAAATATAAATGAGCTGCATATCCCCGCCCTGCCTTTGGATGAGGGCGTAACTTGCATACCTATGGCAATAAACAGTCGGTAGAAGCAGAATGGCTGAGAATGAGAGACACGTTTTTTTGTATGGCATTCAGCCGTACATGTTTGAACCGGAATCAGACCCAGATGATGAAGAGACTCCGGCAGAAGAAACACAATTGAGAATGGAGCAGGACGTCTCTGAATGGTTATTTGATACATTTATGTACTTACTTATAGAGTTTTAATCGCGTCCCCTTTGCAATTATGGATGTGTAACACACACACACACACACTGTGATAACGTTCGCGCATTTTTTTGAAACTACAAACACAAACTGTGATAACGTTTGCTAAGTACGTTAGATACACACTATACAAACAAGGTTTAAATTATATACACAGACATTCTACGACGACAAAAATCTATTTTAGACGCATTTGTTATTGAATTGGCTGACATCGACTGAAATGACTAACTTATATTCTCAAAAAACATTAAATACACTTACTTCTTCTGGAGGTGACATTGGATCGCGAACAGTAGGCAACGATCCACACTTGAGGATTAACTTTGAAGCAAGACCTGCTTTGAATTGACCCTCGTTCTCAAAACAGTCAGTCAAAAAATGATTTGCGGAAACATAAACGTATTTTGGAATTTTGAGTGGCGCCTTTCCTTCGTAAATAAAATCCATCCACTGCGTTTTCAGTGGCTCTGATGTCGGAAGTAAGTGAAAACTACTATGTTCATTATTACAAATATGTATTTACTTCCTTTTAATTTTCGTTGTCAGCGCAGACTTGTTTTACTTGACCTTTATGAAAAGTGGTAAGTGTAGCCTACATAAAAAAAAAGCCTTAAACATAAAACAACAGGACAAAAATAGCCTATAGTTGATGACAAGACATAATCATTTCATGACTCTAGACACTTCTTTGTGAAGATAGTGACATAATACAGTGAAATTTGTTCTTTAGCCATATAAAAACATGTGTAATTTGTGTAGATAACAAATAGGCCTACACCAGTTTCAATTCAGTGGTTTGGAGTGCGTATCAAACTGCCAAAGTCACGTAAACTATTGAAGTTTCAAAACACTTATGATGTAATGAAGCCTCGTTCACTGAAATCGTGTGATTTTGGTGCTCCGAACTGATTTGAAACAAAAGATTCATAAATCTTTGAAGCTTCATGAAGCAGTGTTTTGAAATCGCCCATCACTAGATATTGTGGAATAAAGTCACTATTTTGTTATTTTTGGGGCACAAAAGGTATTTTAGTCTCTTTATAATGCTAAGCTTGAACCACTGTAGTCACATGAACTGTTTTAAATGTTTTTAATAGCTTTCTGGGCATTGAAAAAGAGATTATTGCTGGCGATGCAGACCTCACTGAGACATCAGAGTGAACTAATCCTTTAATGAATGTTCTAAATTGAGCAGTTTCCATGTGAATAGACTGTTATATTAACACCGTGTTTAAGGATGTATTTACACGACAACGATGTAAAAAACAGAAAAGATTTTATTTGTATAGATGACAACACTGTCAAAACAATCCTCGTTCACACGGATCCGCAAAAACAATTAAAAATGATGTATTATGCTGCCTGGCCAGTAGTTGGCGATGTCACTTTGTAAAGAAAGGTGCGACCAATAGAAGATCAGCATGACCTCTTGGCTGAATTAAAAGAATCTTATATTTGCAGTAAAGTCAAGAAGGTTGTATATTTTTACGTTTTGAATGTATTATGTTATATGTTGAATTCATGTTAATAATAAAAAAAAGGATGCTGTAGACAGTGACGTCATATCTCGTCCGTTGCCGCTTCCGACGAAAAATGAGACTGCGGAAAAAGACTGCGCACATATGCAATCTTTTACAGAGCACTCGCGCCAAATGTGCATGCCTATAGACTAAACACGTAATACGCATGTGCATGACATCACCGTTTTCACAGATCCAGATTTTTGTTGTTTACACGGAGATGATAACCGTATCGTTTTCAAAAGTTTGCATTATCAGGCCCCCAAAACACCATTGTCATGTAAACAAACGGCCAAAAAACATAAAAAGTTTTCCGTTTTTAGTTGAAAATGGTGTTTTGTGAACAGCCCTTAACACAATTCTTGCTGATGTGTTTATTTGGCTAAAATGCTTTATGTTTGTGATGGTGTGGAAGAGTTCTTGATCTTGGAGAGAGAGATAACACAGATAATCCATCTTTCCTTTAGGCAAAATCACGCAACTGCACATACTCTGCTTGGTGATAAGTTTTGTTGGAGAGATTGTTGTGAGTGACAGCTCATTCAACACCTCCATGCTGTATTCTTAGACGTTCCCTGAGCGGCAGTGTCACTAATATAGAGACTAATAACGGATACCCTGTATCAGTCTGTCTCCCAACCGTTTTTCTCTGATGTAGCCTACCTCCACAGCTTTAAGTACCAATTATTGACAACAAACCATAAATGTGTTCCTTTTAACTGGTATTATACTGCACATAATTAAATGTCACTTTAAACAATATTATTTATAAATTAATATTAAATTCATGTAAAATAGATTTATATTTGTTAGTGAAAAATGAAATTACAAATTTTTTTTTATTTTTTACTCTCTGTAGAATAACAAAGAAAACAAAAATAATTGTAGCTAAGACCAGGAACTTGCATTAATAAAGATAAATAGGGTCAATTTAAATTTAATTTTGACTAAAGGCCTGTTCACACCATGAATGATAACTAGCCTATATTAGCGTCAACATTAACAGGTGTTTCTGTTTATTGTTGTCTGATTCTTTTAAGGTGCCCTAGAACGTTCTTTCACAAGATGTAATATAAGTCTAAAGTGTCCCCTGAATGTCTCTGTGAAGTTTCAGCTCAAAATACCCCATAGATTTTTTAAATTATTTTTTTTAACTGCCTATTTTGGGGCATCATTAACTATGCACTGATTCAGCGCACGGCCCTTTTAAATCTCGCGCTCCCTGCCCCCGAGCTCTTGACTATAAAACAGTGCATAAACAAAGTTCACACAGCTAATATAACCCTCAAATGGATCTTTACAAAATGTTTGTCATGCATGCTGCATGCATGCTTCGGATCATGTGAGTATAGTATTTATTTTGATGCTGTGATCCGTGGGTAAGGGGCTAATGCTACACTGTTGGAGAGATTTATAAAGAATGAAGTTGTGTTTATGCATTATACAGACTGCAAGTGTTTAATAATGAAAATAGCGACGGCTCTCTTGTCTCCGTGAATACAGTAAGAAACGATGGTAACTTTAACCACATTTAACAGTACATTAGAAACATGCTAACGAAACATTTAGAAAGACAATTCAAAAATATCGCTAAAAATATCATGATATCATGGATCATGTCAGTTATTATTGCTCCATCTGCCATTTTTCGCTATTGTCCTTGCTTGCTTACCTGCATAAAGTCTGTTGATTCGGCTGTGCAGCTCCAGACGTTAATACTGGATTGTTTAATGCCTTGAACATGGGCTGGCATATGCAAATATTGTGGGCGTACATATTAATGAACCCGACTGTTACGTAACAGTCGGTGTTATGTTGAGATTCGCCTGTTCTTCGGAGATCTTTTAAACAAAGGAGATTTATATAAGAAGGAGGAAACAATGGTGTTTGAGACTCACTGCATGTCATTTCCATGTACTGAACTCTTGTTATTCAACTATGCCAAGGTAAATTAAATTTTCCATTCGATGGCACCTTTAAATGCTCAATGTTTTATCGTTTATCAGTTGGGAAAATTCATTCTGATATCATTCCTGTGTGCCGTTATCATTATAGCAGTGTTGTTGACTTCCCTCTTCTCAGTTAGAATGATTATTAAAACCATATAGTAATGGTTCGTTCATGCACATTGGTTCGTTCATGCACAATGCTTAAAATAGCTTTAGCATGTTATTGAATATGGTAATATTAATGTATTTGGCAGGCTAGATTTACTACACCGTTGATGTTGATTTTTGCTACTGCAAAGCAGGTATGAACTTGCTACTGCTAACAGATACACAGACATGCTGCTGTGAGCATGTAAGATATGCTGCTGCAGTATAAATAGACATACATAAATCCTGTAGCAGATCTAGGCAGGTGGAGCTGGGGAAGTGGAGGGTTTCAGTGGAACTCTGATAGTGTCAAGTCAAGACAAATTTATTTATATAGCGCTTTTACAATTGGTAATTGTAAAAAAAGGGAAATGGTTAAAAATAAGCTGTACAAACAAGCGTGGTAATATGTAACATATACAAGATGGTGCTACATTAAGCCAATGTCGGCTGACTCCCAGGGGTGGAAAAACCCCCCTAGGAGAAAAACCCAGCGTGCTAGCACTGGGAAAAAAGTCCTAGGAGGGAAAAAACCCCTTGGAAGATATATATAATACATGTAAATGGATATGGAGATCAAAATCTGAATTATACATTTTTATTATAGAGATTAAAAATAGATTATATATAAATATATGTAAGCGGATACGGGGATTAAAAATCTGAATTATAGATGCAGCCATAACTGGATCTGTAGGCCCATTGTCTCCTGGGCTACGTTATAGTCAGGTCCAGACACAGGTTCTCCATCTGATCTGGATACGGCCTGGATCCAGCACCCGGCAAACCTCAGGATAAGCAGAGAGACAGATATTAGTGTAGATGCCATTCTTATTCTGATGTACAGGTATATCTAGTGTTATAGGAAATGTTCTCGGTTCCGGCCGACCTAATTATTGCAGCGTAACAATCCTTTAATGGATTTGAAAAATGTTAATGCATTGATAATGTGTTATGTGTATGCAAGAGCAAAGAGATGTGTTTTTAGTCTAGATTTAAACTGACAGAGTGTGTCTGCTTCCCGAACAATGCTAGGAAGATTGTTCCAGAGTTTAAGTGCTAAATAGGAAAAGGATCTGCCGCCTTCAGTTGATTTTGATATTCTGGGTATTATCAACTGGCCTGAATTCTGAGATCGCAATAAACGTGGAGGACTATAATGCATTAAGAGCTCACTTAGGTACTGGGGAGCTAAACCATTCAGAGCTTTATAAGTAATTAGCAAGAAATCTATACGATGTTTAATAGGGAGCCAATGTAATGTTGACAGAACTGGGCTAATATGGTCATACTTTCTGGTTCTAGTAAGAACTCTAGCTGCCGCATTTTGGACCAACTGTAGTCTGTTTAAAAGCCGAGCAGAACAACCACCCAGTAGAGCGTTACAATAATCTAGTCTTGAGGTCATGAATGCATGAACCAACTGTTCCGCATTTTGTCATTGAGAGCATATGTCGTAATTTAGATATATTTTTTAGATGGAAGAAGGTGGTTTTACAGATACTGGAAACATGACTTTCAAATGAAAGATTGGTATCAAAGAGCACACCCAGGTTCCTAACTGAGGACGAAGGTTTAATGGAGCACCCGTCAAGTGTTAGAGAGTATTCAAGGTTTTTTCGTGAGGAAGTTTTTGGTCCAAAGATTAGGATATCAGTTTTTTTCTGAATTTAATAAGAAGTTTCTTGTCATCCAGTTTTTAATGTCAGCTATGCATTCTGTTAGTTTTGTGAATTTGTAGGTTTCGTCAGGGCACGAGGAAATATAGAGCTGAGCAGCGTAGCAGTGAACTAACACCATGCTTCCTAATTATCTCTCCTAAGGGCAGCATGTACAGAGTGAAAAGCAACGGTCCTAGTACTGAGCCTTGTGGTACTCCATATTGAACCTGTGATCGATACGACATCTCTTCATTAACTACTACAGACTGATAACGGTCAGATAAGTACGATTTGAACCATGCCAAAGCAATTCCACTAATGCCAATATAGTTTTCAAGTCTTTTTAAAAGAATGGTATGATCGATAGTGTCAAAAGCAGCACTGAGATCTAATAACACTAATAGAGAAATACAGCCACGATCGGATGATAAGAGTAGATCGTTTATAACTCTAACAAGAGCAGTCTCAGTACTATGGTATGGTCTAAATCCTGACTGGAAATCCTCACAGATTCCATTTCTTTCTAAAAAGGAGCACAGTTGTGTTGAAACTGCCTTTCCTAGTATCTTTGACAGAAAAGGTAGATTCGATATTGGCCTGTAATTTACTAAATCTCTCGGATCTAGTTGAGGTTTTTTAATAAGGGGTTTAATAATAGCCTGCTTAAAG
This sequence comes from Chanodichthys erythropterus, assembly GCF_024489055.1. Taxonomy (NCBI): domain Eukaryota; kingdom Metazoa; phylum Chordata; class Actinopteri; order Cypriniformes; family Xenocyprididae; genus Chanodichthys; species Chanodichthys erythropterus. The sequence continues at coordinate 17,460,998 of NC_090230.1, read as the reverse complement.
GTTTTTGGCACGTATCCTAGTGTTAAGGATTAATTAATTATATCAAGAAGTGGACCTACGACCTCTGGAAGCATTTCTTTCAGTAGTTTAGTCGGCATTGGGTCTAGCATACATGTCGTTGATTTTGATGATTTGATAAGTTTAGATAATTCTTCCTCTCCTATAGCGGCGAATGATTCTAGTTTTACCTCAGGGACACTACAGTGCACTGTCTGAAGCGAAACTGTAGACGGTTGCATGTTTTTAATTTTCTCTCTAATATTATCAATCTTGCAAGTAAAGAAGTTCATAAAGTCATTACTGCTGTGCTCTATGGAAACGTCAGCAGTTGAATGTCTGTTTCTAGTTAATTTAGCCACTGTGTTAAATAAATACCTAGGATTATGTTTGTTTTCTATTAAGAGATTTGAAAAATAAGTAGATCTAGCATTTCTTATAGCCGTTCTGTACTCAATCATTTTTTCTTTCCACAAAAGGTGAAACACTTCTAGTTTTGTTTTCTTCCAACTACGTTCAGCTTTTCTAACAGCTCGTTTTAGAGCCCGAGTGTGCTAATCTTCTTTAGAAGTAAAGGAGCGACTGCATCTAATGTGCTGGAAAAGAGAGAGCCAATAGTTTCTGTTGCAGCATCGAGTTCTTCTAAGTTGTCAGGTATACTAAGGCAATGAAACTGCTCGGGGAGATTATTTATAAAGCAATCTTTAGTGGTAGACGTGATGGTTCTACAATATTTATGGCTGGGTGGTGGTTTTGTAGCCTTGGCTAAATGTATAATACACGAGACTAAGTAATGATCTGATATATCATCGCTCTGCTGTAGAATTTCAACAGCATCAATATCAATTCCATGCGACAGTATTAGATCTAGGGTATGATTACGACAATGAGTGGGTCCTGACACGTGTTGTCTAACTCCAATAGAGTTTAAAATGTCTGCAAATGCCAATCCAAATGCGTCTTTATTATTATCTACATGGATATTAAAATCACCAACAACAAGGACTTTATCCGCAGCCAGTACTAACTCTGATAGAAACTCAGCAAATTCTTTGATAAAGTCAGTATGGTGCCCTGGTGGCCTGTATACAGTAGCCAGCATAAATGTCAACTTACATAATGTTACATAAAGTACCATCACTTCAAAGGAATTATATTTGAAATTCTTTTGAATTGTTCTGAATATATTACTATAAATTACAGCAACACCTCCCCCTGCACTACATAGTGCACTGCAGGATCAGCTTACAGCAAACTCTGAACCAGACTATTTAAATGTTAAGCAAGCAGTCCCATTGGCTGCAGCATCAGCAGAGGCCAGTCAGCTTGTGCCATGCGGTAATGATTTGATTGCATGTAAAGGACCTATAAGACTGCACCATAGTTTGATGAATTAAAGGGATAGTTCACACAAAAATGAAAATCCCATGATTTACTCACCCTCAAGCCATCCTAAGTGTATATGACTATCTTCTTTCAGACGAACACAATCGAAGATATATTTAGAAATATCCTTAGTCATCCAAGCCTTATAATAGTTGTAAAGGGGGGCCACTTTTTGAAGCCAAAAAATAAATAAATCCATCCATCCATCCATCCATCCATCCATCCATCCATCATTAAAGTAATCCATATGGCTCCAAGGGGTTAATTAAAGTCCTTCTGAAGCAAAAAAATTCCATATTTAAAACTTTATTAACTATAATAACTAGCTTCCTGCAGATGTCTGAACTTAGGCTACTCCTGCATCCTGCGTCATACATCGCATCAGGCGTTACTCATTTGGCGCAAGTCAACCTGCGCAGTATGCGTAAGATGGTCCACTGGAAGCTGGTTATTTGAATTTACAAAGTTTATTTTTATTACAAAAATGCATCACGTTGCTTCAAAAGACCTTTATTAACCCTCTGGAGCCACATGGATTATTTTTTATAATGGATGGATGGAATATTTTGGGCTTCAAAATCCCCCATTATAAAGCTTGGAAGAGCCAGGATATTTTTAAATACATCTCTGTGTTCATCTAAGAAGATAGTCATACACACCTAGGATGGCTTGAAGGTGAGTAAATCATTTTTGGGTTAACTATTCCTTTAGGTCAAAATTAAACTAATGTAAAATAAATGTGTATTTGTCAGTACAAAGTTAAATTACAAAAAAATAAATAAAAATAATAATTTACAATAAGACCAGGAACTTGCATTATGAAAGCAAATAGGATGTACACTTTAAAAAAAAAAAAAAAAAAAAAAAAAAAAGAGAGAAAGAAAGAAAAATGGTATTTGCTATTTACTTTAGAAAATTATGGTAACAATATTACACATGATATTTTTGAGTAGATTTTAAGGTTTGATCCTTTAATGGAATCTACCTGAATAAATCAAGTAAATATCTTAAATTATTTAGTCTATAACACAATTAATTTAATATTTTTAGTGAAATGTGTTTTTTTATTTTAAGTAGACTCTCAAAGTGTTTGATTTAGAGTGAATGGAAATGACCTCTTTATATTTGACTTTGAGTTATGTTTGACAATTAAAATTAATTTCAATATTTCCTCTCCATTTCCAGCCATATGCAAAACATGCTGGGAACTAACAATGGTGTCTCTAAATAAAACGGCATAATTGAGCTAATTCTCTTAAAATAAATAGGTAGCCTATTTTCCTTAATTTTATTAGCTTAGTCGGTTCCTCAATTCAAGCCTCAGAACTGTATAAGTTTCCTTAAGAAAAATTACCAAAATGTATCTCTTGGTTTTATTAGTGAAATGACACTGAAATAACACTGAACCACATTTTTATTAATAAAATATACACACTATTTTTAATTATCACCTTACAAGACCGATGATTATTTTTTTACAGTGTAGGCTACTTACATTTCATTTAGACTTTCATTTCTGTTTTATAGGTTTAACGAAGCAAAATAAGACTCTTTCCAAGCACCCATTTGGGAATCGCTGCTTTGTAGCATTAGCGTGTTCCATCTAAACCATCATGGAACACATATACACAAAAATCAATCATGTTTCAGCCACTGGAGTCTAAAGGAGTCTTATATCTGTCATGCGTACTTGTGCTGCATCTCTCAGCTCACTCTTTTTTTTCACAGTTCGACTGGTCGAATGTGTCTATCCACCCACTTCACTGCTCAAGCTTCGATGTGCTAATACTTCAAGAAACGCTCAAGGCTCCTTGTTTTGCATCAGTTAAGTTCAATGTCACGTCCATAAATGTTACTAGGCACTCTGTGGACCCTGTGATGTGCTCCATGGACCACAATGTCAGAGGGTAATGCTGGCTTTATAGACATGTTTTTGTAGCATAGCACGTTAGCATATAGCAAGTAGACTCACAGAGGGAAAACACAGATAAGTCCCTCTTTCCCTTCTCACATTTACCTCTAGAAAGGCAGACAGCGAAGGGATCTATAATTGGTGAGAGCTTGAAAGGGTACATGCTCTGAAGCTGCCACATGCCTCAAATTAATGAATTAAAGATGAAAAAAGAGCCCATCTCTCTCCCGCACTCTCTCTCTCTCTCCCTTTCGTTTTTCTAAAGGCATATTCTCTTAATTGGTCCTTTTACAACCAGCAAGGGCTCCTCTCTTCGGCTTTCATTTTATCAGAGGTCTGTTCGGATTGACTGTGCCAGTGGTGAAGACCAATCTCATTCAAGCGGTCGCATGGAAGTACAGTAACACTGTGATCACTGTAATGCTATCAAAGGATAGAGGCACATGGCCTTAGAGAACTTCTCAAAAGAAATCTATAAGAATAAATTACTCTTTGGAAATGAGATAAAGAGTTGGACCAGTCCTTTCTCAATCTTTTTTTCCCCCACTTGAAATTTCCAGGATAGTTGCGAAAGATATTTCAGACAACTATGTTTCACACAGCTCTGGATTACTCGATTAACTTTTCGCAGTCCAGCAACCGACATACACTACCAAGGCTGCATTTATTTGATCAAAAATACAGTAAATTTTTTATCAATGTTGAAAGCAGTTGTGCTGTGTAATATTTTTGTGGTAACTGTGATATTTTTTTCAGGATTCTTTGATGAACACAAAGTTATATGTGTGTGTGTATATATATATATATATATATATATATATATATATATATATATATATAATATACATTTTAATTTGTTACAATGTAAATGTCTTTACTGTCACTTTGAATCAGTTCAAGCAGACATAAGGAACTCATGTCGTAATCACACTGTTTATTTTGTGACTGGTTAACTCTACGCATTACATAGAAACTAAGAAAATACACAAAACATTAGTTGCTTAACATGATTTACATAAGTTAACATATAACATTAACATATTCCTGAATCAACATTCTTTGTTTGTTTTCCGGGAGCACCACACACATTATCGACTCGTCTAGACTTTTGAGGTGGGTTTATGGTTAGTCACCTTACAAGAAAACTAAATAATATTGCTTACTGATGTTATTATTGTAATGTTAGTTTATTTAGTAAATATTTTTGTTAAATTATTTACAGTAATAATAATAATAATAATCATCATTTTATAATATTTAGTAAAAATAAAAAATTTGATTTCTTGTAAATAATTATTAATAAACAATATTATTATTTATCATCAATAATAATTATTTACAAAAAATCTCAGTTCTGATTTTTACTAAATATTCTGTTAAATAAATTATAATAGTGTTTTTTATGTTAAAGAATATTTAGAAAATAATAAGAAAATACATTTGATTTCTTGTAAATAAGCACTTCGAGAGGACACTTCCCTGTCAAATCAACCAAATTTTGAAAACTTCCCTGTTAAATTTTTTTTTTTTTTTTTTTCTCGGAAGAAAGACAAACATTAATGATTAGTGATGAAAGCCCAAATATTAAATGCCATGGATATATGTATGTAAGATATCTTTAATACATCTTGTGTTACAGGCATGCAAACTTTGCAGAAAAAAAAACAAAATAAAAACAAGCATCATTGGCATATAATGCAACAAATATTGCTTAAGACAACAAAATTTACTAGTAGACCTATCTATGTGTGAAGATGAAATAATGATGCTGCCATCTTTCTAAAACCATTATCTCACCCCTGTAATTTGGCTTTAAATTTTAAGCCCTGCTTACACTGATTATAGGTATTAAGATGTGGTTTGGCCAATTGGATCACAAGACGAGACAGACATTCCCGTTTTCACCTGGTGTTTTAATCCATCTCTTTTGTCCTCTTTCAACCACTTCGGTCCTGATTTCTTTGAGGGGAGGGTCTATTGGTGGGTAAATGTTTGGGCTTTTTCAAATCTTTTAATCTAATGGACAAAATAAGCTTGCAAAATTTACATATGAACCCGGCCAGAGACGATGGAAAAACATAAAGAAAGCATCAGCTTTAGTTTCTGCTCTGACAGATGCAAGACCATGCCAAACGCTTTGAGTGTGCGTTAGAAATCAGGAATTATGAGAGAACATTGTGCTTGGTATGTTTTTCATCTTCAGCCGATCTCGTCTGGCTAGCGTGCTTCCCATCGTCCACTTGTGATCGGATCGACCAAAACGAATCCAACAAATCTTAATACAAAGTGTAAACAAGGCCTTAGGTGAAAATTGCCATTTTGACCCCCTCTACAAAATAGTGGATTACTCAGTAAATATTTATCCAGGACATTTAATATTTTGGCTTTCATTACTATTTATGCTAGCCTTTCTTCAGAAAAAAAAAAAAAATATTAACAACATTTAAAAATTTGAATTCCAGTTGAGTTGACACAGAATGACCCTATATGATTCCTAAGAGGTTAAAGGTATGATATGATGTATATCATCCAATATAAGCAAATTTTGAGTAATATTGAGAAAATATTGAGCAATCAAAACCTGCATGCTGCTATCATGTAATGTTGTAGCCTAAAGCAACTATATTGTACAGTATTGGTTTTAGACATGCACAGGATGTATACTTGCAAAGCAGCAGCTAAGGAAGTGGTTAAGGTGTGATGTTTTATTAGTTTGACATGTTAAGAAAATGTATGCATAAAACTACATAATAGATTGTAGAGAGATTTTCTGGTATCCTTCGACTATTCATATACATTGCAAATGATGGTAAACTCTAAATATATTGTGTTGGGTTTGCAAAAAGTAAGTGCTACTTTTTCTTACAACAGATTCTTTAATGGAGATGACAATCTAACAGAGTTCAATAACCAACCTGATCTATAAGTGGAAATGGGACTAACAAGGCATGCTTTATCGAAACATCACTCTTATAAAAGGGTTAGTGTCAGGGCACAATGAAAGAAATTTTAATGGAGGGAAATTAGATGCCTTTTTTGCACCACTCATTACTGCATAATTGCAAAGGCTGTTATAAATGGCAAGAAAAACTGGAATTACCCGTTAAAAGCTCAATATTCAATGAAATGGTTTTGCAAGAGACAGAACATTTCGTGAAAGGTTAGAATTTCCTAAGTCAAAAGTTCTTGGTCAGTATGAAGCTATTAATCTGTAGATGGAACTTGATGGATACTTGTATCATTTTAGCATCCTCGCCTTTTCTGTTTCAGTGGTTTCACTTTTCATCCATTTTCCGCTCTGACACCAACGAGCATCGATTTTCATCAAGAATTAAGTAGCTTAAAAGGTATCACTCAGTACTGCAATTCTAGCCTTCCCTGGAAAGACATCTTTCACTCTGTTTACTTAAAGCTGGCCTGTGTGAAGGATTCAATTACAGTGAGGACCAAAGACATTCTGTTCCAACGGTGTGAACTACAGTTTGGGGATAGTTCACTCAAAAATTAATTTCTGACATAATTTGTTCAACCTCATGTTGTTGCAAACCCGTTCAACATCATTTCTTCCATGGAACACAAAAAGAGACGCTCAGCAGAATGTCCTGGCAGCTCTTTTCCATACAATGAAAGTAAATTAGGCTTGACGCTGTTGGTGAGCTCCAAAAAAGCACCTTTAAAGCACCATAAAAGTAGTCCATGCGCTGTATTTAGTCCTATTTATCTCACATCCCATTTGTGTTCACGTCCAGAAGTGCTCATGTGATTTAACATAATTTGAGTAGCTTTTGACTCGTAATTTCAGTCGCAGGAGTTGTCATGTTATTTTCTTGATCAGGTTAAAAAAAATATTGCAAACCATAAAAATGTACCCGAAATTGATGGTAAATTAATAATTCGTTACCTTTATATACAGTGTTGGGGGTAATGCATTACAAGTAACATGAGTTATGTAATCAGATTATTTTTTTCAATTAAGTAGTAAAGTAACGCATTTCTTTTTCAATTTACAAAAAATATCTAAGTTACTTTTTCAAATAAGTAATGCAAGTTACTTTTACACATTTATTGACTGACAGCTCTGTCCCCATGTTGAGAGAAATCATATGTGCAGAGGTGTTGTCTCAGCTGCAATCTCAGATTTCTATGCAAGCCTGTAAAAATTAAATAAATTACACAAATATACTTTATTTCATCTCACTTTATTAACCAATGTCTTTGCTGCGGACCTTCAATGATCCAATTCAATCATACTAATATGCAAAAATTACTTTATATTAGATTTAGAAATAGTAGTGTTGAACTCTACTGTACAGGCATAAATATGCATTTCCTTCAGCCTGAGCCTCATTTTACTTGGCCTTTACATTTGCCAAAAATATAACTTTTTTAGTGCTATTAAAAAAACGAAGTAAGCCCAGCCCAGGTGAGAAAAAGTAACACAAAATTAATGTAACAAAGTGACGCAATTAGTTACTTTTTTAGGGAGTAACGCAGTATTGTAATGCATTACTTTTAAAAGTAACTTTCCCTAGCATTCAAAGCGCTTTACATGGAAGGTGGATCCTCATGTAACGATGGGGCTGAGGTAGTGTTAGAATCCATTTGTGGGTGTTTATTGGCAGCAGGTTTAAGAGACAGAAACATTAAGCCAGGCAATATATCAAAACCACAATAGCAGTCCAATCGGGTGACATACACAAGGGTAATCCAAAAGGCAGAGGTGAGTAAACAGGCAAAAGGTCCAAGCACAGTCATCAGTCCAAATCAGGCTACCAATGCAAAGGGATAATCCAACAGACATAAATCAGGAAATCAGGCAGAATCATATACAAGACAATCAGGCAGGAAACAATAGAAACGCTCGGTAAGGCAGATGAACTGGCAATACTTTGCATTCCAAACGGGATATATCGCCCTCCGAAGGGCACTTTGTAGTGAAAACAATCATGGCCGCCATATTGAAGGGTTGTTCCAAAACAAAGTGCTCAAAACTGGCCACTTCAAAGGGCCCTTTTGAAGGGTACAACTGATGGACACTTCGGGCCCCCATGATTCTTTACACTCGGAGTTTGATTTTACCAATAAATGTATGTATAGTATTTTTCTATACTACTGTGATATTTATATGAGTTACATTTTGTACATTATTATGGTCAAAATGATATTGTACTTCAACAAAAGTACTTAACAGCTACCTTTATCAGTATATTCAAATGTTTCAAATACATAGACAAAATATACATTATATTTAACGTAAATAAATAAACTAACGTTAAACAAAATGCCAGTTTTTTTGGGGGGGTTAACCAGCGTACAAAATGTGCGTCGGCAGCCATATTGCGCCAGAATGCCCACCACATACAAGCTTATTGGTGGAAAGGAGACAGAGTGGTGAAGCAAATCAGTATATGGGGTTGATTAGGAGGCCATGATAGACAGAGGCCATTGGACAAATTTGGCCAGGATGCCAGGGTTTCATCCCTACTCTTTTGAAGGACATCCTGGGATTTTTAATGACCACAGAGAGTCAGGACCTTGGTTTAACAACTCATCCGAAGGACTGTGCTTGTTACAATATAGTGCCCCCTTATCTACACTGGGGTGTTAAAACCCACAAAGACCACAGTGTGAGCACCCCCTGCTGGCCTCACTAACACCTCTTCCAGCAGCAACCTGTTTTTCCCAGGAGGTCTCCCAACCAGGTTCAACCCTGCTTAGCTTCTGTGGGCAGTCTTGGGCTACAGGGTGATATGGCTTTTTTTTTTCTTCTCTTTTTGGCTGTAACGGAACAGAATCTTGTGGGAGTGGCATTGAAAAATCCATCCTGCACAGACCTCTAAATTTAATGTACTTTGTCACAATGGATTACTGTATTTAAAAAATTGAAAACAGCTGGTCGCATAGTATTGAGAAACTTTTGCTGAAAATGAGAAAAATAAATATTTTAGAAACTTAACTGACATAGAACCTGGAAGCACTGCACTGTGTTTACTGCGTCAACTGTGTAGGAGAATGACAGGGAAGAGAAGAAATATAATTGAATAATGTTGTTATTTTAATTGAATAATATTGATTGTTTTTTGCGCACAAAAAGTATTCTTGTCGCTTCATAACACTAAGGTTGAATCACTGTAGTCACGTGGACTATTTTAACAACATCTTTACTACCTTTCTGGGACTTGAAAGTGGCAAATGTGTTGCAGTCTAACGGAGGCCAGATAGCTCACGGATTTCATCAAAGATATCTTAACGAAGAACGAATGAACGGTCTTATGGGTTTGGAACGGCATGAGAGTGAATAATTGATGACAGAAATGTCATTTTAATGACTAACCCTTTAATGAATGGACATGAAAGTATATTCTAAATTGACTCATATGGGACATATGGACAACTTTTATTATGGTGCTTATTTGTAATTTTTGGTGCTCAACAGAGTCTTCCCCTTTAGTGATCCATGAAAAAATAAAAGTCGACATAAGGGTGAGTAAACAATGACTATCTAAGAAAAGATTGGGTAACACTTTATTTTACAGCGTCATTGTAACATATTTTACATGCAGTTACAATAGTATTAATTATAAATTATGCATAATTACATGAAACCAAATGTAAAAAAAAACCTGTAGTACATGTAGTTATTTAATATCACTCAGTACTTAAATGAATAATTACAAAGATACCTTAAAATAAGTGTAACCAAAGATTGTAACAATGGTGTCACCATATCATGATGTTCCTCACTTAACATGTGCCGATATCTCCAGATATCAGCATTTTCATGTCTCCTTTTAACTACCCCAAATTATGTTAACCAAAAATAGCAAATATTTAATGGAAAAACTCTTGACTGGTCAGCCGGTTCCAATACAAACACCATGAATAACACGCTCTTTGCAAGCTCTGCACATTTTCTTTTCCTCTGGGGTTTTCCGTTTATACTCCTGAGGAATGTATGTCAGAATTCCTGAAGGGTTCAGATTATTTTGGGTCGTGCTTAGAACGATTCACTAATTTATACATCGGCTGTGACCCGATTGTGAAATTGCGAGAAAACTCTAGAAATGTTTGCATTTTTCATCTCAGACCAGACATTATGCGAAGCGGAATTTCGCATTTGAGTATGCCATCTCAAATAACGACATACTGGACGAATTTCCACAGCCCAGCAAATACCAATTCATGACAGCAGACCGGAGGCCCTTTGGTGTCGTGGGTGAAAAGTCAGTACTCTTGACGTTTGAAGTGTGTGTGTGTGTGTGTTGCTTCTGCCCTTCCTTCCTGCACCACTGCCCTCTCATCCAGTTTATCCTGCACCACTGCCCTTCTATCCTGCCTCATAATGAACCGGTGTGTTTGCCTACTTTATCAGCCTCTAACAATGTCACATTTGGCTCCTCAAACAGAAAAATGCCACTGCTTCCATAAAAACCACTATGGCAACCAATGGAAATATCAGAACAATTAATTTCGAGACAGTGCTATGCAAGTTCACCGCTAATGACTGTGAGAGCTTATGGGTCAATGACATTATCGAATGATAAAGAAAAAAATCTTTTAAAAAAAGGTAGTTTAGCCAATGTAGCATTCTGTGGTGTTTCATTTTCAAGAAATTAGTTTGTATTCGTAATTTCCTGCCTTCTGTTTTCTTCCACTGCAGCGTTCCTCATCTTCATCCTCAGCTAATCTATGGCAGCCAAGTTCTTAGAAATGTACTTATTGGTTTCATTTGGTTTTGAAAAACATTTACACCATTTTCAAGACAATTTTAATTCAAAGGGGACCTAATATACCCCACAGATAATTTTTTTATACCATGTTGTAAATGCTCATTTTTGAGTGGAGGGAAAAACATTTTGTTTTCGTGCATGTACAGTGGTGGTCGGTATTATTGGCACCCTTGATAAATATGATCAAAGATGACTGTAATAATAAATCTGCATTGTTTATCCTTTTGATCTTTAATTCATGAAAATAGCAAAATTCTAACCTTTCATTGAAGGAAAAGAATTGAAAGTGGGAGAAAAATCACATTAGGAAAGAAATGTTTTTCTCCAAAACACATTGGCCACAATTATTGGCACCCTTTTATTCAAATCTTTTTGCAACCTCCTTTTGCCAAGATAACAGCTCTGAGTCTTCACTTATAATGTCTGATGAGTTTGGAGAACACCCGACAAGAGATCAGAGACCATTCCTCCATACAAAATCTCAACAGATCCTTCAGATTCCCAGCAACATGTTGGTGCTTTTTCTCTTCAGTTCACTCCACTCATTTTTTTTAGGGTTCAGGTCAGAGAACTGGGATGGCCATGGCAGAAGCTTCATTTTGTGCTCAGAGACACATTTTTGTGTTGGTTTTGATGTTTGTTTTGGATCATTGTCCTGATGGAAGATCCAACCACGGCCCATTATTGGATTTCTAGCAGAAGCGGTCAGGTTTTGATGTTTTATCTGTTGGTATTTGATAGAATCCATGATACCATGTATCTGAACATGATGTCCAGGACCTCCAGCAGAAAAAATAGGCCCACAACATTAAAGATCCAGCAGTATATTTAACTGTGGGCATGGGGTACTTTTTATCCATGTGTGCACCAAACCCATCTGGTGGGTTTGCTGCCAAAAAGCTCTTTTTTTAGTTTCATCTGACCACAGAAACCGGTCCCTTTTTAAGTTCCAGTCTTATCTGACTGAATGTGCTGGAGACTGTTTATGGATGAGACAGAGGATTTTTCTTGAAACCCTCATAAACACCTCGTGGGGATGTAGGTGCTGTTTGATAATTTTTTTCTGAGACTCAAGTCTCAACAATTCTCCAGCTGTGATCCTTGGAGAGTCTTTGTCCACTCAAACTCTCCTCCTCCCCGCTTTAGGACGTTTTAGACAAACAACAAAAGAAAAACTGAAAACTACTCTCTGTTTTTGATTAAATAACTTTAATAGGTTTAATAAATTTAGAAAATGAATCAATTTTAATAAATAAACTTTAATAAATTTAGTAGCTTTAATAAGAATACATTTCTTAAATGCTGCTGTTAAATGCTCTGGCCAGGAAATAAATATGGTGGACTGAGTACAGCTCACTCAGGGGAGGAGCTAAGATAATAGGGCAGATAGTCACCTGACATAGGCGGGGCATAGAATATCGTAAGAATAGGAATATCGAATATCGAAATCTGGAACTGCTCATTTGGAGACACTGTTTATGACTCACAAAAACGTCATGTGGTGTAACCATTAACTAAAATGCAATACCATATTTTCATTACTCCTTAAATACATGAGTGAACACATCTTAATCATTATTTTCAAAAAAAAAATAAAAATAAATAAATAATAATAATAATGTTATGCATTAAGTATTTTAGGAGTCACAGCACATAACATTTTAAATCAAATATTTTTTTTTGACATTTTTACATATAAAATCTGATATTGTAAGATACTTGTTGACCTGGTGTTTTAAGTAAAACTAAACATCTTTTTCATTAATTGTACTAGACCTGAAATAAAATGAAACATAAATATTAAATAAAATACTTGAACTTAAAAAGCTTAAATGAAACTTAAATTGAATCCAAGTACATGCAATAAAATAACTAAATCTAAAATGAAATTAAATCTAAATATATATTTATTTAATATATTTTTATAATATAATAATATATTCTATTTTTAAACAAAAACAAATCTAATAATGACTAAAAATGACAAAGCACATAAAACAAAACAAAATTAAAATGAAAACTGAAAGTACAAAAATAAAAGCCCATTCAAAATAGTATTAAATACAATAATAGAAAATAAATAAATCTAAAATTATTAAATTATTTATTTATTTATATAAATATATTTCAAAATGTAATTTTGCTTTTACATTTTGACTTTATGCCCTCCAACAATATCAAAATGAATTTATTTTAGATGCTCAACATGCTCATCATGAAAAAGTTGCATTTAAGCCATTATAGTAATTGGATTTTTTAAAAATGTATTTCTGTATAAATTAATAGATGTAGAAAAGAACATCATTTCATTGACTTGTAAATTCTTCTGGGTGGATCTGAAATTTCCTGAGTGTGTTGACCATATGGTTTGAAGTCCTTCTCCCTTTAAATAAACACAATGTCAAAAACTACTGTAACACAAAGCCTATTATGCCATTACAATCCCCTATACACCAAGCTTTCCAAAGAACAAAGCTCATTTATCTTTGGGAAAAACTGAAATGGTATATGAAACAGAAAACTTGTCAGTGCCCAGCATGCTAACTGACAGCTGTGAAATAACAAACCGCATTTGTTTAAGTGCACTGGCTGTTCACCACAGGACCCTCTTGAGGATCTGAAAATATACAGATCATAAATGTGACACAGTTGTGGCTTTGGTAAAATGGGTTGAGTGGGTTCTACCATGTGACTCATGGAAAGAGAGCGAGAGAGGAGCTCTTTAAGTTCTCGGATGTGCATTATCAGGGATTAAATTCCATTTCACCAACCTTAATGGGCACAACAGAGGGTTTCCTAATAAGTGTCATGGTAACCTATCCTTTAAGATGAGATGAAAACGACCGCCTTTTGGAAGAAATGCTACAGATGTAATGACAGCAACATGCATTACAATATAGAACCTAGAGATGAGACATATCAAGAAATGCTGTGAATTAATAGAATTACATGAAGTGGTTTACTAATGAAGTAAAGGGATACAAATTAAATGCAAATTCATATATGTAAAAAAGGAAATTCAATGACAAATTAAAGGTACAATATGTAAAATTTTTGCAGTAAAATATCCAAAAACCACTAGGCTAGTGTTATATATTTTGTCCAGCTGATTACTAACAATATCTCTAATGTTTTCAACTACTTGTAAATCATGAGAAAATTCACATTCTAAACGGTGACACGGGGCAGTGCAGTCGCCTGTCAATGATGTCAGTTACCCTTTGATACCGCCTTTACTGACGTAGAAACCACATGACAACAGTGCCGTGGACAAATGCGGAAGTAGAGTCTAGCGTCCAGCAAACCACTAGCTCGCTTCAAGCAGTTCCTTATTTACTTCTTGCACGTTTTATGGTGGATTGTGTTACTTATTTATGGAACATAATTACTGTTTACCATCCGCCGCTGGTTTTGTCGACAAGGACAGCTCCCGTAAACTCATGACCGGAAAAGCGGAAGCGGCGCCGGCGACTGTGTCATAATAAAAGTCCCGCTGCTCGTGAGGCGTGTGTTGATCAATCGCTCCAGCTCCTCGTTCAGCTCCCGCAACACTCGGTCCTGCTCTGCTTCATACTACAGTAACGTTAATAATCGCATCCACGAACATGAGTTCTTCCAGACTCCAATCCCTATTCTTTTGCACCGTCCTTTGAGATGGAGACCACATGTCCCAAGTTTCCACTCTAAAATCTGGCGTCATCAAACTACGCCTTTGTTTTGAATAGGCTTCTAGCGACCTCTAGCGGAAAAAAATATCACAAATTGTACCTTTAAAATAGAAGTGCCACTATAGTTACTGTCTACACTCAAAATCTCATACTGCCATTAGTGTTGCCAAGTCCACGTTTTTTCCAAGGAATTGGACTGTTTTTACACTGTTGCTGCGAGTTGTTTTTTTTAGTCCCCAGGTGGAATGCGATTACCCCTTCCCCCTGTAATGAGCTTTTTACCCCCCAGAATGTGATTTTTACTGGGGGACCCTCCCCTAGAATGAGATTTTTAGTTTTAGCCATGACTGGGTGGGTTTTCAATAGCAATTGGGCTGGTTTTGTTATGCAAACCTGGCAACCCTGACTGCCATGCTACTCTGACTATCTCTGCATTATACAGAATGCATATTGTACATGATATGGCCATAAATACATGCAACAAAACATGAACAATGTAAAAAAAGAAAAAAAAGATATATTATAATATTAATATTAAACCACTGTACTCACATGAACTGATTTAAATATGTTTTTAGTACCTTTATGGATCTTGAGAGAGAAAATGTCATTGCTCCCTATGGAGGCTTCACAGAGCCATCGGATTTCAACTAAAATATCTTAATTTGCGTTTTGAAGATTAACGAAGGTCTTACGGGTGTGGAACAGCACGAGGGTGAATAATAAATGACAGAATTTTCATTTTTGGGTGAACTAACCCTTTAAAACAAAATAACTTCTGTTCCACTTGAGTCAGGTTGTTATATCAAGCATTGAACCGCACCAGCTGAGAGTAAAATACAGGCACATACACGGCATGTTAATAAAAACAAAGACTTCAAATGTTCACGCTGGTATACAGTATGTTTTTGGATCTTATTTTTGGATGGACAGTAAAATGTAGACAGCAGCTCAGAAGCAGAGCAGATGGCTGACAAATGTCCTGGCTGGAAGCAACGTTCTACATAATTTGATAATCCTCTGTGCTGTTACTCTGTTTTATCGCTCAGAGAGACTGTACAAGCTTCTTGTAGGAGGATGGTAGCTGTAACAAAATTGAGTCACACTGAGAAAACAAGAAAGAAAGTTTGCCTTTAAAGAAATTGAAGAATTCAGATCTGAAAACAATCCAGATGCGAAACTTTATCACCTATTACATAGCTCTTGTTTTGCTAGTGAAGTAAAAACATACATTTCAATTAATGCGGCGAAATATTTTTTATCAGAAACGGGCCTAGATGGGGTTCTGCATTGAAGTTAAATAACACAGCATGTGCAGTCTCACTTTTGAAAGATAGAATAACTCCTTTCCTTTGCCAGTAATGACTCTCTTATCACTGAAAGGCTGTAATCTTAAAAGGCTTCCTGTGAAGTTGTCTTGTGTGCAGCACTCTGGCATTTAATCCATATTTAAAGCATCAACATTTATACTTTGACTCTAATTGCTTGAGTGTTTGGTGATTTTTGCAGTATTCAGCCATCACAGGTTTGTTTACATGAAAGTATTTGAGAGAAATGTGGCTTTGGGAAGTCAAATAACATCATGTCCTAGAGTCATGGTCTAATTAGCACATATGCTCTGACACACTGAGCCTTGATGCTTTTTTTTTGGGGTGATACAAGCTCATGATACAGTATTTCCTGATCCCATTTCCTCTTTTCAAAATGGCAGAAAGGCCAAAAACTTGATATAGGCTCTGTTCCAAAACCAAGTTAGCTGCCTACATAGGCAGCATTGCAATGCATCACAGGGGTCTATGCCAAAAAGTAGGCATGATTATGCTGCTAAGTTACCTTCTTTTATGATGCAGCTTTTATGCTTCGTGGAGTAGGCAGTCCCATAAAGCACTATGTTGGTGGAGAATGCAGGTAAAATATATGCTTAAAATTCATTTAAAACCAACAAGTATCAATAATAACAGTTGAATCAGAATAGACTTTTTTTTTTTTTAAAAATCCAATCCAATCCAATATTGGTATGTTTAAGCATTTGAGTATTGCGGTGTTAGCAACATGCTAAATCCAAAGTACTGAAATTAATTGTACTGTACACTGTAAAAAATGACTGTGATTTTAACAGTAAAAGACTGTAAAAATGCTGCGGTGAAAAACTGTCAATTGGTTTACAGAAAGTTTCCGTACTATATACGGTGAATAACTGTAATAGATCTAACGGTACATTTAAAATACCGTTAAATTCACAGTTTTTGGAAGTGAAAAATAACAATTCATTGTAAAATTTACAGTGAAAAAATGCAAAATTGACATTCCCTGCGTGACACTTCACATTTTATATATTTTCATTGAAATAACTCTGTTTCTTCTTAGTTTTTCTCATTTTTTTCTAATCAGTTATGTACATTATGGTTTTATGTTACATCTAATGCTGTTAAATTAATGTTTATCGCATTTTTTAAATTTCATGCATGTTACCATGATGGTCTTTAGTGTGTGTGTGAATGACGCTGTGTGCACCTTCTATATGTTAGTATTGTCCTTCTCAGCTTGTGATGAACTTTGATTCATCACGTGACTCTTATCACCACTGTGTTTGGTGACTGTCAGTGTATTATAAAGATACAAAACAGATATTAGTACTTCATTAGGTTGGTAAATTAACATTATATCAGTTAATGAAATACGTTATTTTACCGTAAATTTAACAGATTTTTTTTACGTTACTACTGTATTTTTACGGTAAAGTTTTAGGAACCACAGCTGCCGTTTTTTTACCGTAAATTTTACTGCAATTTTTTTTTTTTACAGTGTAGCTTTAGTCATGTGACACCTACACTAAAAAGCTTGTTGTTTTAACTTAAGGTTGGAATACACTACACAACTTTTTGCCCCGATTTGCAGTCTAGATTAGTCGACAATAGTTGCAGAAAGTCTGCGCCAGTCTGATTTTGGGGAGTCAGAGTTGACAAATTTCATAGAAAATCGCGTATAGTGTATGATGGGCACGGACAGATTTTTTTTTTGCTTCAGGCTATGATTCCATCCATTCCATCCATGTTTGATATTTTGAGTGGTTTTTGAAACGCATATTGTGTATGATGTTCCAATCATACTGTCATCCAATCATATCCACTGTTGAGGCAAAGTCACATGAGCACATTGAAAATTTTATTTGGTAAATGTGAATCCATCGTAGTTTATGCATTTATGTAGTTTATGTCTTCTTATTGGATAAAAAATGTATCCACCTCAATTGAGCACAATTTTTGTGCATTTTTAGAATTTGTGCATATTGGTGTTTATTTATGCGATATCTAGCTATTGAGAACAACATGCAACCTAGCTTTAAAGGTTTAGTTCACCCAAAAATGAAAATTCTGTCATTAATTAATCACCCTCATGTCGTTCCAAACACGTAAGACTTTAATTTATCTTCTAAACACAAATGAAGATATATTTAATGAAATCCCTCCACTGATAGCCTAAGCAACTGAAACTTTGACGCTTCAAAAAGTTCATAAAGAGATTGTAAAACTAATCCATATGAATTGAGCGGTTTAGTCCAAATTTTCTGAAAAGACACAATCTTTTTATATGATGAACAGATTGAATTTAGGCTTTTATTCACATATAAACATTCATTAATTCACACATCAGTTATGGTAAACAGAAGCTCAAGCATGTTTGCGTGATGTGTGAGAACCAGGTTCATTCTCATGTGATACACAGAACGTTTGAGCTTCAGCAAGAGGTTTGTTCTCACGTGACAAGCGGTTTCTGTTTATGTTCGTTGATCAATGTTAACATGGGAATTAAAGCCTAAATTCAATCTGTTCATCACATAAAGCAGTCGAGTCTCTTCAGGTAAGTGGTTGAGAACCACTGCTTTAAAATATCCAGTAGTCACCCACAGCCTAACCACAAGCTCTGCTCTCAGTAAAATGGTAACCACAAAAATCAGCATAACAGAAACTCTGTTAAATGTCAAACATAACTGAACATTAAACATTTACAGGTATTTCCTTTTACTAAAAAAACACATTAAATTGCTATTTATTTCCAGATTTACTCAAACAAATGGATTAAGTTCAGAACACATACTTTAATACGGCTTTACATGGACTTTAACATTTTACAATTTTATTTTCATTTGATGTAATAAGATTCAGTGCAAATGACAAATAAGTAAAAGAAAAGTCCCTATAGTATATTATAAAATCCCTTTTTATAGTGTACTACATCGGTCACTAATGCGGTTACATTTCAGTTAGGATGCTTTCTTAAAAGGCAGCTGCCTATGTAGGCAGTAGATGTATTGGAACAGAGCCACAGATCACGAAATCGAGCAAAAACTTGTTCACTGATAAGATTAAACAAACCACATACTGTAATCTGCTTTGAAACAAACCCTGGCCCTTCCTGTGTAATTCTCCCACAATTCAGTCACACAATCAAGATATCAGTTAAGAGTATTCTGGTCCTTACCAGAGGACAAGAGTCCAGATTGATTTTCTTTCTGTCTTAATTCCTCCCCACAGTGTTAAGGGCAAATGAAGTTCTTCCATTTAGCTGCAGGCGACTGCTGCCATGTCACAGTGTGAGTCTGGCAGTCTGTTGTGAAATTTTTCCAGCTTCATTTTGTTTATTGCACTATAATCTGACAGTCTCATGCGACAGCAATCGCTTTATAGAAGCCATTTAAATCACTTTAGTGTATATCGTAGCAATGTTTCTAAAACATATACAGTAGTTGCAGGCCTAAAATCAGATCGTTTGAGTCATGTTTGAAGTCATTGTATCCTATATTAATACACTAATATGCTTTATTTCCTGACAGTCGTAAAAAAGTCAATTTAATATATTATTATTTAATATATATTTTAATATATATTAATGTCTATTTCTCTATTTAATATATATGAATATACTATAAAAAATATATAAAACTTTTATGAAATAGTATATTTTTCTATATTATTTATCTAAATATATGTATATGTATGTAATATATATTATATATGTATATAACATATTTAATATATAATATATCCGTCTATTTAATATATACGAATATACTATAAAATAATATATAAAAATTTTATGAAATGGTATATTGTTTTCTATATTATTTGTATAAATATAATGCATGTATATTATATATTTAATACATAATAATGTCTGTTTGTCTATTTATTATATATATTAATATACTATAAAGTAATATATAAAAAATGTATGAAATTATATATTTTTCTATACTTTTTGTCTAAATATAGGAAAAATAAAACATCTAAAAAGCACTTAAAATATTGTTTTATATTCTTCAAGTTGCTGGACATTATATACAGTATAGTTATGAAAAAAAATAAAATAAATAAATATATATATAGTACCTATACTGATAAAGAGAATATTTGCAGATAATCAATATGGTACCGATATATTGCAATTATGTATTTTTAACATAATTCCCTGAAAGTGATATTAGCACCACCATGACCCCAATGAAAAAAATCTGATAAATGGATTGGCAAGTAGTCATGAACAAATAGGAAATGCTTCTGCTTGAGTGCATGCTGGAAAATGGACCTACCAAAGATAACAAAATGATCCCCATTGGAATGGGGTGGTAGCTAATGTGCCTTAGCAAGGCCCCTCATTTCAGTTAATTCATGCTTCAGTGGCACCTCTGCAATATGGAGCCACATCCACCGTCAAGGATGGAGACACTGCAGTCGGCTTTAAAATCTTTTTCATTTGCAGACGTATGTTAATGACTAGATATTAGCTTCCTGGAAAGTCTTCTTTGCGGTGATTCATCTGAGTAATAAGTACCTTAAGCTGGATACTGTCTCAGTAAAAGTATGGGCCTATTTCTCTAATGTGCAGAGTTACAAGGCAATCAGAAAGTGTGTGCGTAGTCCCCGCTGAGAGATCTCAGTGTGCTTCCTTCATAGTATTGGCACACAACAAGTCTCTCGGCAGGAGGTGTGGACATCCTCCTTCTCGCTTTCTCTATCTCTTACTTGGTACTTGGAAAAGAATTTTTTTTTTATTATTATTATTGGTCATTTTTTTTTATTCATTCAGCAGGGAATGGCATCAGGAAGTAACATGAGCCAGCCTTGAACTTGCATCACCCGAATGTGCCCCATGACTCTGTTTACATCTAGTATTAACATCCTTCTCAAAGAATTTACAACTTGTGATTGAATTACAAGTGGTATATTTCTAAATGTGTGCTCATATAATAAGCGACATCATTTACATTGTGCATGGTTGAAAGTTAACAAAGACATTGCTTTCCTTTTTTTGAATTGAAGATTTTATAGATTTTTTCGAAGGTTGATAACAGGCAGACACGTATTAAAGGTGCCGTAGAACGTGTTTTCAAAAGATGTAATATAAGTCTAAGGTGTCCCCTGAATGTGTCTGTGAAGTTTCAGCTCAAAATACCCCATAGATTTTTTTTTTAATTAATTTTTTTTAACTGCCTATTTTGGGGCATCATTAAATATGCGCCGATTCAGGCTGCTTCCCCTTTAAATTCACATGCTCCCCACCCCTGAGCTCGCGACTGCCTTAAACAGCATAAACAAAGTTCACACAGCTAATATAACCCTCAAAATTGATCTTTACAAAGTGAAAGACAATTTACAAATATCCCTAAAAATATCATGTTATCAAAATATCATGTCAGTTATTATTGCTTTATCTGCCATTTTTCACTGTTGCTCTTGCTTGCTTACCTAGTCTGATGATTCAGCTGTGCACAGATCCAGACATCCTGCCCTTGTCTAATGCCTTGAACATGAGCTGGCATATGCAAATATTGGGGTCATACATATTAATGATCCCGACTGTTACATAACAGTCGGTGTTATGTTTTGATTCGCCTGTTCTTCAGAGGTCTTCAAATCAAATTTACATTGATTCCTAAAAACCCTGACACACTAAGCTGAAGGTTGGTCGGCCCAGTTTTTGTGGTGTGTCCCACACATCGCCACTAGTTGGACCTCGTTGGGGAATTTCTTGCCTATTGAGCATATTGAATCAGCATCCTTCGGCGAGAGAGATAACTCTGATTGGCTGTTCAGAAAACGAATCAGAGCACAAGAATAAAAAGTGATGAAAGTGAGCAAAGAAGTCACGACGGCACAGACAGAAGGCTGTTCTAATTTTTATGTAATTCCAATGAATATTTTTATAACAACATGAGCCACCTGGAAAGCGATCAGCATGACTGATATTCAAAATGGTAAGCAAGCACTGCTTTACATTTTTAGTTTTGGTTTCATTTTTTGAATGTCAAATATAGACTATTGATACCTGCTGATATAAACAGTTATTTCTTCACATGCAGGTGCAGAATGGCTCTTTAGTGTGTTTATGTTTTTTTCTCATGGACGTCTAACCTCAATGGACTGAACAGAAGAAGATTTCCACATCAAAGAAGGCGGAGCCTAAGAGCCACACCTACCTATTACGTAATCGCCACGGACCAATGGTATTTCAAAGGTGCTTACCGGATGAAGAAAACTTTTCCAGAAAGTTAACTTTGGCAAGCTGTTTCAAACTCCAGACGAACTTCATTTTGGCCTGATTTTGTTTCGAACTGATGTCAAACCAGTTCATTCTTTGATTTCACTTTAAGTAAATCAGGACCGTAACCCCTTAAGCCGTCTGCGTTACACTACCCCCCACGAAAAAATTCATAATAAAAAAACTAAACAACCACTGACAGGAATAACAAAAAATCCATCCATTTTGTTCAACTCTTAATGAGTGCGGAGTCATCCGGCTAAACCCAAGTATATCACCCGCAGGCACCACCTAGCTACAAAAAAAAAAAAATAATAATCATATTTTTCAAAGCTACAGCCTTGATCAACACAAAATAGGTGTCATTTGAAAGCTTAGAGTCTGAACTTTACAATGAATGTAGCCAATTTGATTAACTCCTAAGTAATTTACTGAATTATTTTTTTTCATAATATATATTTTTTTTCAACAAATATTTGTGTCGAATGTGTCAAAAACATCATACAGCTCAAATAATCATGTGTCATATGTCATTTGAAAGGTCTTATGGAGTAGAATACAACAAGCATAATTGTTTTGGGCTTTGACTAAACTTTTTTGAGTTTTTGTACGTGAAGCCCCGCAAGACCCATATGTAAATAATGCTGCGTTCCAGGCAGGTTTTTGAGCCCATAGGACATAAGCCAGACTCTTCCTCAATGGCATCTCTCTTTCTCTCTTTTCCTTTATGAACTTTTTCACTCCAACATTCTACAATCATGCTGGGTACAATTAACTGTGTTTCATCATCTTACAGATCTATTTTCTAACCATTTCAAGTGTAACCATAACCA
This sequence comes from Chanodichthys erythropterus, assembly GCF_024489055.1. NCBI lineage: Eukaryota > Metazoa > Chordata > Actinopteri > Cypriniformes > Xenocyprididae > Chanodichthys > Chanodichthys erythropterus. The sequence continues at coordinate 17,437,933 of NC_090230.1, read as the reverse complement.
AATACTATTATTAAACCCTTTGATGTGATACTGTAACCAGTTTTGATTCAGTATTAACATCAAAGTGCTACCTATTGCAGTACAATATTTTCACACCATACCAATTCTCTCCCACATATTTAGCTATTCTAAGTGTGCATATATATTTCTGGTGTCGGTAGGAAGAAAGAAACTGAAGCTTAACCTCAAGGCCATGGGTCCTCAGTTCTCTGGTTCACTAAATGTGAAAATAAGACCTCAGATAATGTGAGAGTAATTTAATAGGCAAATATCTCCTTTCATTTAGCGTCTTCCGACACGTAATCCTCTGCAGATGTGCTTCATTGCACATAATCAAATAAATACGTAAATGAACAGGGATGAACTGCCTGACTGCTGCCCATCGCATGGGAGCTGTTATAGTTTGAGAATTTGAATTGAATGCATTAACATATTCATACTACAATCAATGGAAAATTACTCAAATTCATTTAAAAGAGCTGAAAGGTTTGGCTGGTTAGCATGGTCCAGTTAGCCCCTACTGGTAGAGTTCAAAACAACACAAATGTGAGCAGATGTTATTGAGATGGTGAATGCTAATTAAAGGTATTTGATTTTAACAAATTAAATTTCATGAGGTGTTATACACCTCGTCCATGCTAACCAATAGTTTTCTTGAGGTTTAATACAACACCATGATGCTAACTTTTGCTAGCTTTTTTTTTTTTAGGTACCATAGACCTCCTTGATTCTAATGTTAACAATCTATGAGAATAGACATCCTTGATGCAAACTATTTTAATTACTGTAGCTGTCTTGAGGAATAATATTACTTGATAACAGATAACTTTCTCCAGGTATCATACACATCTTTGATGTTAACGGACAGCTTTCCAAGTTAGACCTCTTTGATGCTAACATTAGCTTTCTCATGGATTTGATTTTAACAAATCAACTTTTATGAGGTGTTATGTACCTCCTCGATGCTAAACAATAGTTTTCTTGAGGTTTCTTACACCATGATGCTAACATCTGCTAGTTTTTCATGTATTATAGACCTCCTTGATGCTAATGTTACCGAGAATAGACATCCTTAATGCAAACATTTGCATCCTCAGGTATTTGATGAAAACTAATTACTGTAGCTTTTTTGAGGAATAATATTACTTGATAACAGACTTTCTCCTGGTATCATACACATCTTTGATGCAAACGGATAGCTTTTCCAAGGTATTTTAGACCTCACTGATGCTAACTTTAGCTTTCTAGTTACAAGTATTATCGTCCGTTTGACACTAACAGACCAGTTTCTCCAGGTATTACAGTATACTACCTTGATGCTAACGTTAGCTTTCTATGAATATTTTTGACATTCATGATGCTAATGTTAGCTTTCTACAGATATTTGATGCTAAGAGATAGCTAAGGTAGCTATACAAGATTTCTTGGCTGCTACTGTACCTCTTAAGGTTTAGACAGCTATATTATTTATTGTATCGAGCTAACAGACAGATAAAGAAGATGATTAAAACAATGCGGTGCTTTTAATGCTACAGAACGTCGGATAAAGTGCCAAGTGTCCAAGAGTTTTTACAGTTTTACTTTTTACAGTAACTTTAATATTACAAACTCACAGGGAATTATTCATTGCCACACACAGCTGATAAAAGGGAAGATTAATCTTCTTTACACAGAAAGAGAGACATTTCTCAAAGTAAGAATAAAATGACATAGGTCTTCTAACCTTAACATCCAAGGACTTTTTTCACTCTGCACACATTAACACTGTAACTGTATCATCAGGTTCACATTGTGCTTTCACACTGACAGCATTTCTGCAGCATAACAGAGCTATACAGAACATAAAGTAATTTTCTGGATTTATATATTTAATATTCATTTGAAAACAGCCATAAAATATAAAAATGTCATGAAATCTCCTGGATGGAATACAAGCTACTAAAGCCATTTCTATCATCTATTCAGTACTTTCATCAGCACCTACAATAATGTAATATCTTTTCATTTCTTTATTTGAGTGCATTTTACAACAAGGTCTTGTTTGTTAACATTAGTAAAGTATTAGCTAACATGAACTAATAATGAGCAATACAGTATTTATCCATCTTTGTTAATGTTAAATACAGTCATTCTTTGTTTGCATTAACTAATGCAAACAAATATAATATTTGATTTTTATAAGCAAATGCTGAAATTAACATTAAGTTTAATAAATGCTGTATAAGTATTGTTAATTCTTAGTTCATGTTAACTAAAGTAGTCAACTAATGTTAAGTAATGAATCCTTATTGTAAAGTGTTACCCATTTATCAGTAAATTTAAACTCATACAGTTATTAATATATTAATATTACGAAAATATTACCATGCAAATTAAAATGCCATAATCATTGTAAATTTCAACTCTAAATAATTTTATCAGTGCATTTTAATCCTCTAATGAATTGCGGAATGCTTCTCATCTTAGTGCAACGGACTTCTGTTGTTAATTTTCCTTGAAATTTCCTCTGTTCAATTGCTCCCGGAGGAAATTTAGCCGAAGCTTTATTAATCAAAGCCTTTGACTTCAGGAAAGGGATTTCTGTGACTGCTGACTCATAAAAGTGATGTAATGGTTCTGTTTTGTTGATTGCTGACATCAGCTCAGTATAATTCTATTAAAGTGGCCATTCATCGTAAAGATTTCATCACCCTTGCTTTCAGTGACCGAAATTAACTCCTTAATATTTATCAGTTCGATCGAGAAACTGAGCTTTGGAGCAGCTGGAAAATAATCTTGTCTCACCAGAGAGATGTTTGTGCTCAATAAAAATAAAAATAATACCCAGACTTGCTTGTTTCAGAAGAGGCCTAGTGACTGACAAGTAAAGTGGCCAGCTACAGTTTTTATTGTTTTATGTGCTTTTAGGAGTTGGGTTATTTGAAGTAAATCATTCTCAGTTTCTAAGTTGCAGCTCTGTTTTCATCTTTTCGAGTACAACAAGGAAAAATAACATTAAATGCAAAAAAACATAATAAACATAGGATGATTTTAAAATAAATTGCCATATTTTCTTGCTGTCAAAGGCAGTGTGTTAAATTGAACAATGGGATTTCATTCATCTCAATCATGCTTTTTCATACAACATGTTTACGCCCCACTGAATAGGCTTAAGGGTGAACCTTCATGCTCAGTTTTTAAAGGTGCCCTAGAATTAAAAATTGAATTTACCTCGGCATAGTAAAATAACAAGAGTTCAGTACATGAAAATGACATACAGTGAGTCTCAAACTCCATTGTTTCCTCCTTCTTATATAAATATCATTTGTTTAAAAGACCTCTGAAGAACAGGCGAATCTCAACATAACACCGACTGTTACGTAACAGTCGGGATCATTAATATGTACGCTCCCAATATTTGCATATGCCAGCTCATGTTCAAGGCATTACACAAGGGCAGCCAGTATTAACGTCTGGATCTGTGCACAGCTGAATCATCAGACTAGGTAAGCAAGCAATAACAACAGCGAAAAATGGCAGATGGAGCAATAATAACTGACATGATCCATGATATGACATTTTTAGTGATATTTGTAAATTGTCTTTCTAAAGGTTTTGTTAGCATGTTGCTAATGTACTGTTAAATGTGGTTAAAGTTACCATAGTTTTTTACTGTATTCATAGAGACAAGAGCTGTCGTTATTTTCATTATTAAACACTTGCAGTCTGTATAATTCATAAACACAACTTCATTTTTTATAAATCTCTCCAACAGTGTAGTATTAGCCGTTAGCCACGGAGCACCATCAAACTCATTCAGAATCAAATGTAACCATCCAATACAATAAAATACAATACAATGCAGCATGCATGACGAACACTTTGTAAAGATCCATTTTGAGGGTTATATTAGCTTTGTGAACTTTGTTTATGCAATGATAGAGTTGAGAGCTCAGTAGGGGGCGGAGAGTGCGAGCAATTAAAGGGGCCGCAGCCTGAATCAGCTCATTTCTAATTATGCTCCAAAATAGGCAGTTAAAAAAATTAATTTAAAAAAATCTATGGGGTATTTTGAGCTGAAACTTCACAGACACAATTAGGGGACACCTTAGACTTATATTACATATAAAAAAAAATGTTCGATGGCACCTTTAAATTCATATGAAAACGGCAACTCATAAAATAGATATGTTTGAGATTGGATTGATCTGTCAGTTAATTTAAACTTTGTGGTTATCAACTGTCCCAAATTACAAGCGCCCACCTAATGATGATGATACACGGGGTAACTTTCTGAGCAATGATGCTGGGCAATGTCGCCAAGCAATGATGCTTGGGCACTTTCCAATTGAGAATGAGCAACAAATTTCGATCTAAAGAATCCAGATAGAAGTCGCCCATTCTCAATGGGAAAGTGCTCAAACATCATCGCTCTGCGACAATGCCCAAAAAAGTTGCCCGTGTATCATCACCCTAAAAGTCCATAATTCTGGTCAAGTACCACCCACTTAGACAGGAAAAGACCTACTAAGTAAAGTGAAGTAAAGCGGCCAATCACAGTTTGTACATGCTTTTAGGGGCGGGGTTATTTAAAGTAGATTATGCTAGTGGTTCTCATTTGTGGGTCGCTCTTGCTACAGGAAAAAAAAAAAAAATTAAATGAAAAAAAGGCAAATAAACAATCATGAATAGTTAGGATAACAATATAAACTGCCTTATCAACCATATATTTTGTTGCTGTCAAAGATGGTGTGTCAAATCGAACTCTATGGTATTTTGATGTAAATTCATCTGTCCAAAACACTCTCCGGCAATTTGCAACTTTTTTGTTTTGGCAAATTAGTGGCGAATTTGTATTAATTGGTACAATCTCATTTTCTCATACAATCTGCTTACGCTCTACTGACGGATAGGTTTAGGGCTAGATGTTTTCGTAAGAATCAATTTATGCAAATTCAAATGAAATCTCTATTTGTCAGTTATTTTAGCCAAATTAGCCAGATGCTAACACTAAAAAATGACATGACATGCCCTCATCCTTGATAATCATCAACAAAACTATCGAAAATACAAGAAAATTAATTTTATGCAACATTTAGCCCCAAGTTTTACTGATGCTTGTGATAGCAAACAAGACTAAAGGCTTGGCTATACTTTATTTTCCGCATTTCATCTCGCATACAGACCGCACAGCTTTCAAAGTATACTCAACCGTGGATGGACGTGTTCGACACATTGTTAATACAATTGATTTTTTATACAATACCAGATGTCAGAGGGCAGCAATGGGTCGTGTCATTTACAGGACATTCGCTTGGAAGGACAGAAGAAGTAAAATAGCGGATCCGCCATTGAATGCAAAGTTCAGAACAAGAACCAAAACAAAAATGATGGAGAAGGATATGCTGCTTTGTTTACTGTTTTGTATTGCTCTTTACGCACTCTTCTTCGACTACTCCACACAGCACATCACAACTGTGCATATTGCCACCTAGTGGACTCTTCTGTCTCAACATTCACCTTGCTCATGCGCTGTTGTATACGCACAGTCGCCGGCCCCTCCGGATGACAAAATTTATAGTATACTTTAGGCCTAATAATCAATGTAAATAAAGCTCAAGGTTGCTTTACAATTAGGAAATAGGAAATGAGAGCGCCAGTTTCACATGTACAGTTCTCTATGAATGTAAATCCTATGGGCCGACAGAACTTTATTGCTCACTGTAAGCTCCACAGATTGCACTTCTACAAGGCTGTGATTAAACAGGACCATGCCAGGGTCATTAATATGGACTGCTCATTATATCGCACCCGTTTCTCAGAGTCTGATGTGATGTTTCTGATGCTGGCGTGTGAGGTGTTTTCACAACCCGATGACACCTACCTTCTGTGCTCTGTGGCTCAGGAAGTGTCTGAAATGTGGGCCGTAACAGGTGGCGGTTGACAGGGTACTGCGTCTTCCTGGAGTATAGTCCTCCCCGGTCTGTCTGCCGAACTGAGAAAAGTCTCAAAATGATGAGTTTTCCATACCCCATTGACTCCGCGAATGTGCGTTATGGTGGGAGGTCCACGATACAAAGGACACCGGGACAGTTGGGCGCAAAGATGGGCAGAGTGATCTGAATGATGCATGAATTTCCCTGAAGGCACAGAAACTGCAGCTTTTTACTGAGGATAGAGGGACATTCTGGAACTTATCATTAATTAATTGGGCTGTGGAGTGTTTTTCAAGTGCACTCATAAAAGGATGAAAAGCCTCTGTGCAAAATCAAAAATAGAATGTGAATTTAACAAGACAATTCAGTGCAATCACATGGCAATAGTAGTAGTAGTAGAAGTAATAATAAAAATAATGTGATAGAAAAAATTAAATATTCTCTATAGGAGATGTCAAGCTATATAAACTTCAAGGCTCAAGTAAAAAATATAACTTGTTATCATTTAGATGCACCTCTTAAAAACATTAGCATTTTCCCTGGTGGACATGGATAAGCTGGATACAACTGATGTTGGATAGTTCAGGGCCATTTTGATTTATCTTACCCTTTTGTTCTTACAAAGGCCAAAAAACCCATATATATGATAAAAGCAATTGCACACTGCAAGAGCTCTGACTTCCCTAAGACAATCTCAGAATACTGAAACGGATTTCCACATTCCAAGATCGTCACAATAGCTTGGATTGAATTTGTTTGCCCATTGTAATCTTTTTACATTTTGCATATCATTGAGCACCATGCGCTCACAGCGTGGATTGAATAAATATTGATTCAAGCAGTGGCTAGCTGGCTCAATCTCCAAAAAACAAAACAAAGAATATGACTGTTTGCAGACTTCGGTGGCCCGGATCTATCCGTCCTACCCTTATAGTGAAAATTCACAAGAATAGCAGATTATCTTGAGCTCGCCAAACTGGAAAAGCCAACAAAAGCACTTTATTCTCCTTTCTCCTGACTTAAGCCTCTGTCCCGGCCTCTGTGATTTATCGATCCTCACTTGTGCAACCTGAGCTAAGGAAGGCCTGTTTCCTTGTTTCCTTGGTTACTGTGCTCTCGCTGTCATACCCTAACAGTGTCAGAAGCTTTGCCCATAAATAGTCCAGCAACAGAGCCTGATGTGTAATGTTTACGCCATTTATCTCCCACGATGTGTCATTTTCGGTTACTGTAAAGCATTAATTTAGCACATAAGATTATGAAGTTGTTTTGAACTTCAATGTGGGCCTTTAAACTGTAGGTACAGTTGGAGCAACAATCGCATTACTATGTTTTACAAAGCCGTGGGACAAGCTGCATGTACACTATTGTGTTCTACAACAGGATCCACAACTAACCTCAACAATCACTCGATAAAATATTAAAAATTCATTACAGCGCTGGATTGCCACTCACATACAAGAAACATGCGTGAAATCCGCTGCTTGACGATTTGAATATGCATCCTCTATATTAAATGCAAGCCAAAAAGTGGTTGACAACATGCCCCACTCAACCTTTTAAAAAACTAAGAAAAAAAGTTTCCAGTACAAATGACTTTGTCAACAGAAACAAAGTTGTGCCCTTCTGATTCACTGCTCTTCTGAAACAATGTAAAGTTAATGTGACACGACAACTTGTGTTGCAATTACTAGTCTGTAATTAGTCTGCTGCACCTAAGGCCATGATATGCTAATGCTAATGATAAAGAAATTACAGTGTCAAAAGAAATTAGTGCATGTGAGCTGAATTACCACAAAATCCTGCTAATGTATAATATCTGAATTAAAATCAGTGAGCGTGATTGATAAGATGCTTACGGCTGTGGAGTAACAGGTTTAGCCTAGTTGCGTATGACACAGGAGTGAAATGGGACTAAATATTTCTGGCTTTCTTCCAGCTTTTTTTGTGATTGTTCTGCAGATAACTTTCCAATTTCAAGAGGCAGAACGTCATTCAGAATGACTTGTGAATGACTAAGTCTCAATCATTTGTGAATCGGTTGTGAGCGGTAATAGAGTTTCATATCTTCAAAATGGTCAGGCTTTTTATCTATTTTACTGCGTCACGGCAAACATTTTTTTTATGTGTGTTTTCTTCAAATGTTGTGTTCACAAAACCTAATCGCAATGATTCTGTATTAGAACACACTGTCCCTGTTGGAAAAAGTTATTTTATTTATATTCCAAACATAATGAAATACATTCCATTGGTAACGGAACAGTTTACCCAACATAAACTTCATCTCAAAATTAAGGTTTAGCTACATTTTTCATTGTGCCATACTTTGTCCTCAATCCAGCATGAGTGAGGTCTAGGTGATGCATGCCTGGAGCATTTTTATCATCTTTTCAGTGTATTTTAAAGGTGCGCTAGAATTAAAAATTGAATTTATCTTGGCATAATTAAATAACAAGAGTTCAGTACATGGAAATGACATACAGTGAGTCTCAAACACCATTGTTTCCTCCTTCTTATATAAATCTCATTTGTTTAAAAGACCTCTGAAGAACAGGTGAATTAGCATTAGCCTTTAGCCACGGAGCACAGTCTCAAACTCATTCAGAATCAAATGTAAACATCCAAATAAATACAATACTCACATAATCTGATGTATGCATGCAGCATGCATGACGAACATTTTGTAAAGATCCATTTTGAGGGTTATATTAGCTGTGTGAACTTTGTTTATGCTGTTTAAGGCAAGCACGAGCTCTGGGGGTGGGGGAGCATGAGAATTTAAAGGGGCTGCAGCATGAATCGCCGCATTTCTAATTATGCCTCAACATAGGCAGTTAAAAAAATTTATTAAAAAAAATCTATGGGGTATTTTGAGCTGAAACTTCACAGACACATTCAGGGGACACCTTAGACTTATATTACATCTTGTAAAAAAAACGTTCGATGGCACCTTTAAAACCCCCCTCTGAGAGCACATCTAGTAAATATGTTTCAGACAAGTCAATCAGCTTTCTCTCCTGACCAATCAATTGAGTGGCCAGGGCTTAAAGCGCCCTAGAAATAGATTGAGGTTTTTCAAACAGTCCAGAGTGCACTTAAGCATGAGGATAAATCGGCTAACATTTCCATCTAAGGCCCAGCATGGCATATTAATGGCCGTTATATTTGGTTTTGGTCACATCTGACCACCAAAGATGCTTTTAAAGCTTCCACTCTACGTAGTTTGCCTGGCAAAGAGGAATACAACAGTGAGAGCAATCTGAATTTTCTGGGGTTTATGGATTTCAACTGTCTAAAGAAGTGGGTTGCTGCCCACACACAAAATAAGATGCAGAAGATAAAGAAGGAGGTGACATTTAGGGCTTGCCAAATGCAAAATCTGAGGGTTTTAAATGAGGTCCTTGCTCAGCTCTTGATTCCTTGGATTTATGCTCAAAGGCCATGTTTCTGACTTTGCTCTCACAGCGCATAGTAAATGAAAATGTACTGAAATTACAACTCGCTCTAGGCAGAAATGCAGTTTTATGCCCAAAGCATATAAGCCTACCATGGCACTCATAATACATTGAACTTTCGGAATGTGTGAAGTCTTTCAGAGGGAAACTGAACATGCAAAAGTATTTCCAGTATTTCCATATATTATATTATATTATATTATATTATATTATATTATATTATATTATATTATATTATATTATATTATATTATATTATTACTTACCCTCTTGCCGTTTTACACCTGTAAGTCCTTCATTAATCTTCAGAACACAAATTAAGATATTTTAGTTGAAATCTGATGGCTCCGTGAGGCCTTCATAGGGAGCAATGACACTTCCTCTCTCAAGATCCATAAAGGTACTAAAAACATATTTAAATCAGTTCATGTGACTATAGTGGTTCAATATTAATATTATAAAGCGACGAGAATATTTTTGGAGCGCCAAAAAACAAAATAACGACTTATATAGTGATGTCCGATTTCAAAACACTGCTTCAGGAAGCATCGGAGCATAATGAATCAGTGTAGCGAATCTGCTGTTCGGAGCACCAAAGTCACGTGATTTCAGCCGTTGGCAGTTTGACACGCGATCCTAATCATGATTCGATACACTGATTTATTTACGCTCTGAATCTTCATTGAGCAGTGTTTTGAAAATCGGCCATCACTAAATAAGTCGTTATTTTGTTATTTTTGGCACACCAAAAATATTCTCATCGCTTTATAATATTAATATTGAACCACTACTCTACTCACGTGAAACATAAAATATGTTTTTAGTAACTTTATGGATCTTGATAGAGGAAGTGTCATTGCTCCCTATGGAGGCCTCACGGAGCCATCGGATTTTAACTAAAATATCTTAATTTGTGTTTCGAAGATTAACGAAGGTGTTACAGGTGTGGAACGTCATGAGGGTAGGTAATAAATGACAGAATTTTCATTTTTGGGTGAACTAACCCTTTAATGAGTGCCGAGTCATCCTGCTAAACCAGAGTGTACCGCCCGCAGGCGCCACCTAGCTACAAAAAAAAATAATAATCATATTTTTCAAAACTACTGCCTTAATCAACACAAAATAGGTGTCATTTGAAAGCTTACAGTCTGAACTTTACAATGAATGTAGTTCAGTTATTTGCTGAAAAATACAAAAAAAAAATGTTTTCATATTTTATGATTTTTTTTTGTTGTAGTATGTACTGCATTGTGTCAAACATCATACAGCTCAGATAATCATGTGTCATATGTCATTTGAAAGGTACAACAAGCATAATTGTTTTGGGCTTTGACTAAACTTGAGCGAGTTTTTGTACTGAAGACCCGCTAGACCCATATGTAAATAATATACTGATGCTGCATTTATGTCACGATTTTGCTTGTATCTTCATGAAACATGCTCCAATTGTGGAAATTTAATTTTCGCGATAAAATGAGTCCAACATCAACATAATCGACATAATATGTCGATCACAAGATATTCCTCACATAAAATCCCTCAGGGTTCACAAGGTAAAATCAGATGTAGCTTTCACGTGGCATTTTCGCTTATATGAAAATGGTACATCATTACTTACAGTGGATGTTCTCGACTGAAATTAATCCAAAATCAACATAATCCTTGTGCTGATCACAAGATATTCCTTGTGAAGGAATGATTTTAAAAATGCCCATCAAGGGCTAAATAAAAAGGCCTTGGTTCCAAATGCTGTAACTTTTGCTGTTTACTTCACACTATCACCACAAAATATGAATCACTTTTTTTTTTTTTTTGCCTTTTATAAGCAGTTTCTCAGCAGGAGAATGTCCAAATTTATTTTTTTTTCTGGACCAGAAAAGAGTTAAAACCACAATTAACATCGGTGTTGCTTTTCCATGCTTGAGACAACTGCAGGAGTCAAAAGGTCTGAAAGATGATGCCATGGTTGCAGTATTTCTTTTGCACAGGTATGGTATAATTTAATTCTGATGTGTTTAGATAGTAAAGCATAATGCAGCTTATGCAGTACCTTACGAATGAACTCAACGACATTAGCACCCAGCGTCTAATCGCAAACTATTATTATGTTTTCAAAGTTGCTCACTGTACTGTACAGTTTTCTCACCGGTGAATGACACATGATGTAATCCAATAACGTTGTCTCTGGTCATCTCGCTTCTGTTCTCTGCGCGTTCATGTGTTTTCGAGGAGGCATGGCTTTCAATGCTAGCAAGCTAAAGTTAGCATTTCCCAGATCACCTACTGCACCTTTGATTCATTCAATTACTGTTCAATTTGTGTTAGTCTTCCAGTCAGATATTTAGAATTTTATTAATTTTACGCTCATTGTGAGTCTACAATATATTTTCAAATATTATTTAAGGTGAATTGCATCAAAGATTCAATTTTTGTTGTGCAAAAAAATATACTTGCGCTGTTACACACCTCATTTTTACAAATTTTTACTTTTATAATTATATTTTTTTTCTCTCGTTATATAGTTTATAATGAATTGATCAAGGAATACTAAGAAGGTTGATGTCTAACTTTAAAAAAATTAATGAGGAGGAGGTAGTGTATGATGTCATGGGTCACTAAAGACCCAAGCTATGCGTTTAAGGGAGATTAAGTCAGATATTTAAAATGAATTTTAATTATTTTACGTTTACTTTTATATTATATTATATTATATTACAAAATTATGTTGTCATCCCACAGTGCATCCTGATGCCATCACTTCCCAAGGTAAATGGCGCACATGTGCATTGCCATCCACATGATGAAAAAGAAACAAGACTCAGCAGACCAGACAAGCTTCTTCCACTGCTTCAAAGTCCAGTTCAGACGCTTGCATGCCCATTGAAGGTGCTTTTAATGGTGGACAGGGGTCATCATAGATACTCTGAATGGTCTGTGGCTACACAGCCCCATACGCAGCAGACTGGGATGACACATTCCTCCCATAACCATCCTTTAAATCCCCAGACGGGATAACCTTCATTGCCCTCATGCATGGATGAGCCTTGAACGTGTAGAGAATAATATGACAAGGGACAGTTAATTAGTTTTATTAAAGGGGCTCTATGTAAGATTTTTACTTTAATAAAGCATAAAAATACCCTGATATGTTTGCAGATATTTAGAAAACATGCTAAGTTCACATACTTGTTCCTCAGAAAATCAAATCAAAATATCTGACTGTACAGATATTCTGCTTTGAAATGTGTCGTTCTGTGTCAGAATGTCCGTCTTTGTTTTGGTCTGTGTGAAACCATGTGCTGCCAGTTTATCCAATAGTATTTCGACATCACAGGTTGCCAATTGGCGGAAAACACGCATATTGCAACCATGGAAACCAGCAAACAAACTGGTTCAGAGAATCGCAGATTCTACTCTGAATCCATCTAAATATCTCTATGAACGACAGCATATTAAATCAGATCAATCAACTCCTCAGCTTTTATTGTGAATTGCGCTCGCTATTGTTGCTGGCAATCCGCATATTTGAACGAGGGAGTGGGGCAAACAATATTTTGAATTTGGACTGCAATACCTATTTTGAACTCTGGGTGTCATTATTACATAGAGCCCCTTTAATTATTGTTAATTTTATGCTAGTCTTGAAGTTAAATTATTTTATATTAATGCCATTCATGTTCACTTTTGATACCAGTGACCGCTAGTGCATTTTGAGGTCTGCTACAGCAATCCATGGCTCCAGCGACCATCTGCATCATCAGCAAATTTGGCACTTTTCAACGGATAATCTCCCATGATAAGAACCCCACCAACCCATTTCACATTATCTGATGTTATCTCACACACCAAAGTCCAATTTCTCAGTTCAATCACAAAACAGTGAGCAGATAAAAAAAGTCACCCTCAACTTACAGACCCTGATGAGCCAATGAAGATGAAGAGCTGCAAGAGAACAGGCCAGAGATAGAGGCTTTTCTGATCTTTGGTCATCTGTTGGGTCATTCCTGTTGAGAAGTACCTTGTCAACTCTTACATTAAAACATGAATAATATACCAGACTATCAGAAATAGAAATCAACTTTGATTATAACCATCTTTTAATATTTTTATATTATAATGGTAATGTAAAATAAAATTCTGCAAAACATCTTAACCATATAATAAAATAAAATAAAAAACATTAATTTTTATCATAAAACCAAACCAACCAACTAATATAAATTGAAAACTTATAAATTAATTTCCATTTAAAACAGTATTACCTAGAAAATAATGATTTATTGTAAGTTCAAGACGGAGAAACAATAATAAACGGGTAAGTTATTTCACAAAATCAGGAACTTGACTGAGAGAATGACTAGGAGATCATCGAGGACTGTAACGTGAGCATTCACAGGAGAGTAGGTTTCACACAGAGGATGTTCTCTAATATTAACAGGATTTCAGGACATAACACAAGATAACTGGAGGAGAACTCATCGGACAGTTCATCAGGTAGCCTAAACGAAAAAAAAAAACATGAAAACATTAGCTAGAAAAATGAAGAAACACTTTAAAACATGAAATTAAATGTAATATAATAAATTTAAAATTATATATAAATATATAAACACATAATATGTTATAAATTATTTTTATATATATATATTATTATTATTATTTTTTAAAATTGATTTTTCAGTTAGTACACTTATAATCACTTGGCTATATTAAAAATATTATATTATAAACGGATAATTCCGGCCCTTGATTCTGATTGGTTGAGCCCATAGACTGTGGTTGAGTCACGTTCGTAACGTAAACATGTTTGTTCTCTATTTATTTTGTTCACTGAAGCTTTAGCTTACTGCATTATGTAGAAGAATATTGTGAGAGAGATATGGAGTGACCGAGTGTATTACCTGCATTCAGATTTAGCATTTTCCTTCAGGTCAGTCCTATGTTCATAATAACAAATCCATTTGTCCGAATGTCCGCTGTATCTTTTCCTTTTAACATTTAAGGGGTTTTCCCGTGCCCTGCTGACACTGACAGCGCTGGTCAAAGCATTTGTCATTTGCGTCTTTTTCCGTGTTCACAACAAGTTTCAATATAAAAGTCTTTGGAATTGAGTGACTCGCTCATAAAGACAGTCTTTGTCGCCATCTAATGGCGTAATAATGTAACTTCTGTTGCTGTTCACAGTCAGGGACTATTTTTTCCAGCGGAAGGAAGGCTTTTAATGATTTTATTTCATGAAAGTTGCATTGATGCATACTTTTTTATTTAATATTTGTATTGTGTGGTAACCGTTTTATAAAAGCAATAAGTCCTGTGAAGCCGTGGTTTACAGTGAATTTATAACAGCTGAGGGAGTTTCAGGCTAACAACACCCCTTAGCTGTTATAAATTCACTGTAAACCACGGCTTCTTGAGGCTTATTGCTTTATTATATTATTATATTAAATATTTAAAATTCACCTCTATGTTCATTTAAAGAGATTTGAAAAAACATTAAGGTGAGTATTTTACGTAAACTGTTTGAGTGTGATATTGTAATGAGGTTTTCTTTTAATATAATATAAAACTTAATGGAACTAATATGATTATGATCTTCAGAAACTGTATATTCTATACAGTATGATGAGTAGCTGAAAATGTTTTGAATTACAGGAACAAGTCTGTTAATTAGACTGAAGAAGGTCTGCAGTCGATGTCTCTGGCCATTCCTTGTGATGAGGGGAAGGATATGAAAGCCATAAGAAATGACACTAGGGCTAGTATTCACATGTAATTGCTCACCCAGGGAGGAAGCAAAGAGACTAGTGGTCTAGTGCACACCCGAGGTGTCAGGTTCTGTCAGGATGATGAAACTCCACACAGCCCACAGACTTGCTCTGAGACTGCCGGGTGCCAGGGGGGACGTCAATTTTCGACTTTATAAATCTAAAATTGATGAAATATGAGGACACTCTTCACCGGCTATGGCTTAGTTTTATATTTTAGAGGTCCTTTACTGCAGCCACTCGGGATTTGGCCCCTGATTCATGTTACACCGAAGCCAAGAGCCTTTGAAATGCGAGAGTTTGTTCCAAATACCACAACAACATTGTGTACAGCAGATTTGATTTCGGCCGCTTATCATGTGGAAGAACTGAAAGTAATCTGTGGATTAGCATGCGTTTCTTCAACTATGGACACTTTTGGACCTGTGGACTTTAGAATATACATATATACTATATATACGTATAAAGTTGACTAAAAATGTTAAAAATTGGACATACATTCTACTGACTCCGTTTTTTCTTTATTGTATTCACATCTCAAGTCAAAATTTAATTTTAAGCATGCTGTTCACTGAAACTGTTGTCTCCATGGTAACCAAATTCACTTAAAAATAATGATTAGGGGGTTATTAATTGGTTGTGATGGAAATGACATTATAACTGAGGAAGATGCGTAATTTGAGGGGAAAATTATATAAATCATTTTCACACTGAATACTGAACAATGATTATTTCACTTCTTTTTTTTTTTTTTTTAGATTATCATAATTCTGAAATGCATTTAAAAGCACAGGAATGCATCATATGATTTCCCTGACCTCACCAGTGAACCAATGTCTCATTATGCACCGGGACATATTCCATATGCAAAACGGCAAAAAATTTGACAACTGACAAGAGTGCAATTGCAAAGACAGAAATATCCTCAAATGACATGGGTTTACTGTCAAAAACTGTACAGTATGCCTCGGATGAAGAGAACTATCTCCGCAATTAGGCACATTACATGTGATGGGAACTGGAGATGAATCTTTATTCATCTCCAAAGAAAATTAACGTTTATGAATTTTTATGGGCATTATTTCATCCCTTACTGGTCATGTCAGATCTGGAAGCCCATTTCCACCACATAAAAAAAAACAAAACAAAAAAAAAACAACATGTTTTAGTAAATGATGACATAAAAAGTCGAAATTATAAATCAATGTTGACACTGATAAAATTAAGCATAATTAGAATTAAAATAATTATGCTTTTGTCATTATTTTGACTTATGTCATAATTATGACTTTGTGACGAGCTGAAATTCAAAGTCAAAATTATGACAAAATATTGTGACAATTCAAAATTACAAGACTCATTATTATGTCAAAATTATGAGATAAAAGGAAAGTATTATGATTCTTTTTTGTCTTTTTATGTCATGTTATGCCATTGACTTTCACTGTGTGCACAGAAACCCCCCACAAAATATCTGTTTGCTTAAATTACTGCCATGTTAGAATGCACATAAAACTGTCATCTTTTATATTCAGTAAATGATTGTTTGGTCACAGTGTAATTCTAGGATCACAGGTGGAATCAAAACCGTCCGTTAGCTGCCTGTCAGATAGATGACAGTGAATGCCTTGTTCAATAAAGAAGATAAACACGCAAAGAGAGCCGTGACCCTGGTCCAGGCGAGGAAGAAAGACATGAAGTCAGGCATGAAGTCAGGCGTCAAAATGATTTTCATAGCAGATTAAGCTGGCAGCCGGGCCGTTTCAGGGGCGGGCGCAGCAAACATTCCGGATTAGGATCAGCGCTTATGTGCCCGTTAAGATGATTGCGTTTCGGGGAAAGACGCTTTCCGTGCGTTTATTGAACATGAGGATTTATCTGATCCCCTCGGTCATCTCGGATCATTTAATGCTGCAGGGCTTCTCATCAAATGAGTTCCAATGCAATACAAATCAACTATAATACTGACATCTAAAGAGAAATACAAGCAGCTGATTCATAATATTTTCAGTCAATTTATGTTCATGTTTGATAATCTTGTTCTTTTACATGAAATTGTTCATTTTAAAGAAATATTCAAATTGATTTAATTACAAAAACTTTGCACAAACCAATTATATTTCACTATAAGATTTGGACGACCGTAATAAATCTGATAAATTATTTATTGCAGGCACATTGGTTTTTAGGGTTGGTTGACACATGAAACATTCTTAGCACATTTTAACATGTAACTCAACAGCCTATGTAAAGAGCTTTAACGGTGCTAAAGAGGATGTTTTGTTTTATACGTTTTTGAAATATTACTTGAAACTGTCTTTACTAACTGATAAAAGACTATTTATTAGGTGCACTGAAATAATATTAATATACATCATCTGTGCACGAGGTAGGGCCTTAAAAACATCAGCCAATCAGCCATCAAACAACATGGCCCTCCGGCTTGTCAATCACTGCCATGACGTTCCTTGTGAGAGACGTGCGCGGCTGCGCGCTCCAGTAACTTTCCACACTCCACAGGCGCCGCATGCAATGTTTTTGTCAGGAGACAGGAGTAACAACTGCAGATTATGAGTTACTTGCGGTTAGTCCGACATAATGAATCCACTAACACGACAGAGCGAATGCTGGTGGTAAACACTTGTGTTCCAATACTTGTTTTGGGAGGCGTTCCCTCAAAATGAGCTGTGAAGGAGGGGGGTTGTTCTTACGCATGCGCTCATTTAAAAAACTCACTAACAGTCTTTGGTTTCTCAGTCAACAAAAAGATCCTCTGTAGCACCTTTAAAAGGCAACTGAAGCAGCCAAAAAGAGTGATTGAAGGGTTTTTAAAAAAAAAACATAGAAGAATTTGAAAAACATTTTTGTTTGTTGCTTTCGTCTTGCAACCAAAGCCTTTTAATATTGTGCCAACCAACCTCAAAAGCTGTGCCAGCCATCCCTTGCACACAACTTAAAGGATTAGTTCACCTAAAAATGAAATTTCTGTCATTAATTACTCTCCCTCATGTTGTTCCACACCCGTACCATCATTCATCTTTGGAACACAAATGAAGATATTTTTGATTAAATCCGAGAGGTATATGACTTGTCCATAGACAGCAATATAATCAACATTTTCAAGGTCCAAAAAGACATCGTTAAAACAGTCAACGTGACTGCAGTGGGTCAACCTTAATTTTATGAAGTGACAATAATACTTTTTGTGGGCAAAAATAACGATTTAAAGGAAAAGTTCACCCAAAAATTATATTTCTCTACACTCTAAAAAATGATGGGTTAAAAACAACCCAAGTTGGGTTAAAAATGGACAAACCCAGCGATTGGGTTGTTTACCCAGCTGTTGGGTTGAATCTTAAACCCAACCTGCTGGGTAGATTTATTTAACTCAACTAATGTTTAAAAATTACTTTATTGATCACTTAAAATGAGCCCTAAATAGGTTGGAAATTAACATTTATTAATATGTTTAATTAATAATAAGAATTAAATAATAAACATGTATTAAATTGCTTTTTAATGAATGTTCACCTTTTGATATTATTGTTGCCCCTACACTCTAAAAAATGCTGGGTTAAAAACAACCCAAGTTGGGTTGAAAATGGACAAACCCAGCGATTGGAAATGTTTGCCCAACCTGCTGGGTAGTTTTATTTAACCCAACTATTGTTTGAAAATGACTATATGGCTGACTTAAAATGAATCTAAAATGAAATTAAAATGTTCATTTATTAAACATATTAATAAATGTTAATTTTCAAGATATTTTGGGTTCATTTTAAGTAAGCAATACTGTAATTTTTAAACAATAAGTTGAGTTAAAGGGATACTCCACCGTTTTTTCATATTAAACTATGTTATTCCCTTAACTAAGACGAGGTGATACATACCTGTCTCGTCTCAGTGCGTGCACTAAATCGCTCTGTCTTGCGGCAAAACTTTGTTAGCACTTAGCTTAGCCCAGTTCATTCAATAGGGGCCAAGCAGAGAATACCACAGCAAGTGCTCGGGAGCACTTTGACTTGGCGCAGTAATATCTTCACTCCCTCTCCTCCTCCCTCTCATTTCCGTCAATGGAACCAACGTGACTTTTACAGGAGAGGGAGCGGGGGACTTTTCACGAGTGAAGATATTACTGCGCCAAGTCAAAGTGCTCCCGAGCACTTGCTATGGTATTCCGCCATACAATATAGTTATCCATTTTACACGCTTAGAAAAGTGCAACGTTTTGTTTTGTGTCACCGTCCTAGGTCGAGTTATACTACTCGAGTAACTGTATTTAAATGGGGAAAACGTGGAGGTGTTTGGTAGCTTCTCTGCTTGGCCCCTATTGAATGAACTGGGCTAAGCTAAGTGCTAACAAAGTTTCGCCGCAAGACAGAGCGATTTAGTGCACGCACTGAGACGAGACAGGTATGTATCAACTCGTCTTAGTTAAGGGAATAACATAGTTTAATATGAAAAAACGGTGGAGTATCCCTTTAACATTTAACCCAACTGCTGGGTTAAAACAACCCAATCGCTGGGTTTGTCCATTTTCAACCCAACTTGGGTTGTTTTTAACCCAGCATTTTTTAGAGTGTAGTAATTGTTTATCTGATTTTTAATTTCCAACATATTTTGGGCTCATTTTAAGCCAGCCATATAGTCATTTTCTCCATGTTACTTTTTCTCTTCAGATAAACACAAATAATTTCTGTGAGTCCATATAATGTGTGAATGGGTGCCGCTTGGTAAACGCTTGAAAAATCACACACAGCGATTGTGACGGTAATACATAAAGCCCCAGTGGATGAATTAGTGTCTTCTGAAGAGAAGTGTGCTAAGGGCTGTTTACACAATACTGTTTTCAATTAAACCGGTAAACTTTTTATGCGTTTGACTGTTCACTTACTCAACAATGGCGTTTTAGAACGTTTCAGCGCAGGCTTTTAAAAACAATACCATTATTGTCTCTGTGTAAACTATAAGAACTATAGGTGCATAGTGTTTTTTTACACAGTGGCATCGGCAACTGGCCTGGCATGAGTAATACAGCTTTTTTTTTAGTCGTTTTAGCAGATCCGTGTGATCAGGGATCATTTTGACAATGTTGTCATCTGTATGTGAGAAACCTAAAGGAGGAACTTTTCTGTTTTTAGTACACTGTTGTTGTGTAACCTACCCTAAGAAAAATACTAATATTTTTAACTATAAACCATTGCTTCCGGTCTACTGTCATACAAGCGTTCATAAGACGCGTGACATAAGTGCATTGTGAAGCTCGAGGGTGAATTGCCGGTCCACTGAAGAAATGGTT